>NC_036645.1:2321057-2347095 GCF_002806865.2 Cucurbita pepo subsp. pepo | reverse complement strand
AAAAAAAAAAAAGAAAGGGAAAGTGGGAGAGCTTCTAGGGTTTGGCTTTTCTCCACTACTAAAGAACAAAGTGAAAATATTTTATTTTTTCTTTACTTGTTCGAGTTTCTCTCTCCCGTCTCTCCCGTCTCTCGTCCTCTTTTCAAGTTCCACTCTTTTTTCGTTAACAGCGACAGACCCTCCACAATGGACCTTCTCGAGGTAAAAGAACAATTTCGTAACAAGAAACCTCGAGGACTAACAACCTATGCTTCATCTCACCGTTCCAGTATAGTACGTGTCGTACTTTTAGTTCTTACCCTAGGCTTTTTAGGGGTTTCATGAAATCCGTGCCATTTTTAAAGACGTCCCGAAACCTCAACCAATTCTTAATCTGAGTTTTTTTAGGGANCTGAAATCCGTGCCATTTTTAAAGACATCCCGAAACCTCAACCAATTCTTAATCTGAGTTTTTTTAGGGATTTTCTGAAATATAAGTCCGATCTTCTTAACCCGAGCGTTTTAGGAATTTCTTCAAACTCGAGCCATATTTATAAATTTTTTTAATAAATTATGTATTTTGTACTTTTTAATCATAGAATTCGAAAATCACTTTAAAAAAACATAACGAGCAAACACGTATGCTCGATGTCTATAACTATGTTCGAAATAAAATAATTATTTATTACACAAATTGTTTATAGAGAAATTTAAAAGCATTAAATACACGTTTATTAATCAATAAATAATTTTCTTTTTTTTTTTAATGATAAATCTTATTATAAATAAATCATGAATTAAAAAAATATAAAAATAAATAAATAATTCTGTTAAGATTGGAAAGTGGGCCCCACATAATGGGATTCTTGTCATACTTGCATTTCTCAATTGCACAAATCATGCAATTTAAAAAAAGAAAATAATTCCCCATAATTTTTCAAAATAAATAAATAACTGTGTTTTTTTGGTAATTTCACATGAAATTTGTTCCTCAATAATTGCTGGTTCATTAATAAAATACATTAAATCCAATATTATAATTATAAAAATTTAATTCAGTTTGTCTTATATATTTAACTCAATTCGATAACAGAGGTATAGGTTGGGTTGAGTCATAAATTTTATTCAGCTGTCTTGTCACCAACTCAGTTAATTTGAAATTTCTGATCAGTTTAAAAGATTTTTATCAACTCAATTCAAGTTAATCTGTAACCGTTAAAATTAAAAAAATAATCTTTATACGGTTGAATAACTATTCGTATAATAAATTTATTATTACGGAGAATAATTATTATTTATAAATTAATGATGAAATAATATACATTTTCAAAGAAAAAAAAGACAAAAGGCCAAGTTGTATTCAAATTCAAAATTATTTTAACCATGTGAATAATCAAGTTGATGTAAGTTATTATTATTATTTTTAATTAAAAAAATGGTAATAATTTATATGTATACCTTAGCTGTTTTTGTTTTTTTATTTGTCTATAAAAAAAAATATTAAAAATAACAATTTATCTCTTCTATTGTCAAAGTAGTAATAAATTAATTTTTAAAACAAAAATATTTAATTAGTCCCTTAAGGACCTAAATGCAATTAAACTCAAATTAGAGGACTAAAAGTATATAATAAAAAGTGTAGATTATGGTCACGTTAAGGATCTGAATTCAGCACTTAATGGCCTTGAGATTCTCCGACATTCCATGTGTCATGAATCGTTTCAGTATGTTTTGTTTTCACTCACATGCATTTTAGAAAAATTCTTAGGAGGTTATCCTGTGTAGAGTTACTCTAATTACAACAGGCTTGACTTTGAGGTCCTATGATTGAGCCATTGAAAAAAATGTGCATTTTATTGGTACAGGTAATGACAGTATTAAGCTTTTCTTAGTCATCTTATTCTCAGGATCACTCTTATTCGGATATAGTTTAGGGTTTAGATTAGGGTTTAGGATTAGGAATATTGAAAGACAAGAAAAACTATTCAGTCTAGATAGTCTAAGCATTGTACGGAAAACAATCAAAACTTATTTTTAGCCCTTTTCTAACGCTAATAACTTCGGGATCGAGCGAGCAACAATATTTTCATCTCTCGTGATGAAACTATGATACGCAACAAAATTCGAGAATTTCTTATTTACATTAATCATTCAAAATCGTATTTCAAAAACGACCATTAAATCTCTAGTTGTATAATACAAATTTGTTAAAATGACGAACATCGTTCAAAAAATCAATTACGAGGGGCAAAATGGGTATTTAAGATATTAAGAGAGAGAGAGAGAAAATTAACTTTTTGCCAATAGGGGCTCGTGGGGTCATTCTCTAATTTCGACCAAAGTTTTGGACTTTTTTGTGAACAAAAAGAATTAAGTGATTGGTTAAACATCCACCGTCCTCTTTTGTTCATCCACGTGCGTAGAAATTAAATAATTTAAATATTTTTTTTTAAATAAACTAAATGAAAATATGATGTGACAATTTTTGTTTGTATTATTTTTTTAATTGATTAATAATGGTTTAAATCTAGTTTAGATAAGATTTGGATTAAAAAAGAAAATCATTTTTTTAAATTTTCTCTTTAATTTTGTACCTAAAAATATTATAACGANACTTTTTTTTTTTAAATAAACTAAATGAAAATATGATGTGACAATTTTTGTTTGTATTATTTTTTTAATTGATTAATAATGGTTTAAATCTAGTTTAGATAAGATTTGGATTAAAAAAGAAAATCATTTTTTTAAATTTTCTCTTTAATTTTGTACCTAAAAATATTATAACGAGCCTTTTTAGAAAAGTAATAATTATCTTATATCATGGAATGCTCGAGTAAAGACCTGTTTAAAATAAGTAATTGTTACTGCATATACCAACAAAGTGTACTTTATGTAACAACGACTTTGATAACATATAACTTGAGTAAGATTTTATCTAAAACATACGTTAATTTCAACGTAGAGATTTAATTAAATATCGAGGTCGAATAATTTTTTATTTTTTATTTAAAAAAAAAAAAGACATATTAAAATACAATAATGATTTTGACAACTTTTCTCTATAAATGNAAGATTTAATTAAATATCGAGGTCGAATAATTTTTTATTTTTTATTTTAAAAAAAAGACATTAAAATACAATAATGATTTTGACAACTTTTCTCTATAAATGGAAGTCTTAATCCAATTATTTAGCCTTTCGTTCGAAGAAATATGGAATCATTTCCATCATTGTGTTATTTTGGCAGCTATTTTTAGAAATTATTTATTTTTTTTATAAAAAAAATATATAATAAAATAGAGTTTTTTATTTTTTTATTTTATTTTATTTATTTTATTTATTTTTTTAAATAAAAAATAGTTATGGAAATATATGTTTTTACCCATTATTTTATTTNTTAAATAAAGAATAGTTATGGAAATATATGTTTTTACCCATTATTTTATTTTANATTTATTTTTTTAAATAAAAAATAGTTATGGAAATATATGTTTTTACCCATTATTTTATTTTATATAATCATTTATAAAAATGTGAACCGTTATATAACTTGAAATATAAAATATTTTAAAATAAAAATAAAGCGAAAAATGGTAAATAAATTATTGGTCTCCTCCTTTCAAGATTTAATTAATTTGTTGTTTTTTTTTTTAATTATTTTTAAATTTGTATGTATTAAATTAATTTAATCAGATTTGATGGATAAANAAATAAATTATTGGTCTCCTCCTTTCAAGATTTAATTAATTTGTTGTTTTTTTTTTTAATTATTTTTAAATTTGTATGTATTAAATTAATTTAATCAGATTTGATGGATAAACTGATTAGTTACTATTAACTACATGTTTTTGGAGAAATTAAGGTTTGGTGAGAGGATTTTTAAAATTAAAATGGTTTCTAATTTAATTTTAATGACTGTGATAAAATTAATGAAAATAATTTATCTAATTATTTCAATAAATACCTTTAAATTTTTAATTTTTTTAAAATAATATTCTAAAAACAAATCAAGGATTAACACTCCAATTTGAAGTACATTTTCGGGTTTTCGTTTAAAACTCTCTCACGAGTACAATTAAATATGGAGAGTATTAATAATATTTTATTGTTTTTCATTGAAAATTTAATGGTTGTGTCTTTTTAAACGATGGGAGGAGAACGAAACACCCTTTATAAGGGTGTGGAAACATTTCCCTACTAGACGCGTTTTAAAGCTTTGAGGGGAGATTGAAAAGGAAACCCCAAAGAGGGCAATATCTGCTAGCGGTGGGCCTGGACCATTACAAGTGGTATTAGAGCCAGACNTCATTACAAATGGTATTAGAGCCAGACACAGGACTATATGCCAGCGAGGAGACNCCATTACAAGTGGTATTAGAGCCAGACACAGGACTATATGCCAGCGAGGAGACTGTTTTTCGAAGGGGGTAGACATGAGGCGGTGTGCAAGTAAAGACACTGGACCCTGAAGGGGATGAATTTGGTGGTGGTCCCATATCGATTATAGGATGGAACGAGTGCCAACGAGGACGCTGGACCCTGAAACGGGGTGGATTGTAATATCCTACCTTGGTTGGGAGGAGAATAAAACACGGTTGTCGGAAGACAACGTGGGTTGAGTACCTTTGTTTAACGTTGTCTATGTTGAAAATTAATGTTCATTAGTCCAAACTTCCATATGCCTCGCAGGCCTATAAGAAATTCANGATTTGGTGGTGGTCCCATATCGATTATAGGATGGAACGAGTGCCAACGAGGACGTTGGACCCTGAAACGGGGTGGATTGTAATATCCTACATTGATTGGGAGGAGAATGAAACACGGTTGTCGGAAGACAACAACGTGGGTTCATTACCTTTGTTTAACGTTGTCTATGTTGAAAATTAATGTTCATAGTCCAAACTTCCATATGCCTCGCAGGCCTATAAGAAATTCAGTCATTGGGCCCTCTGTACAGATCGGGCCCAACAATCATACATTGTGGGCCCATAGCCCAATGAATGTGATTAATATGGGCCAGGCCTTTAGTTCTAAAACAGCCATTGGATTCTATGTACAGCCCAGGCCCAATAATATAATATTCTGTTCCCGGCCCAATGCGTTTGTCATTAATATGGGCCAGGCACTGGTTCAAAACGACGCCGCAGGATTCATATTTTTTCAACACCAAGTTTTACAAATTCGAGACAAGCTTTCCATTTTATCTCTGCAACTGCGACGTGGCAATCTTCGGAACTCAGATACGGATTTGCTGGCGGAGATTCAACTTCACTTCCGAGCAACTTTACGGTTGAACCGCCGGCGGCCGGCGATAATTATGGTTTTGTAGTAGGTAGATATGAGGTCATAGGAACGAAAAGGAAGGAGAAATGGAAGGATTGGTGGTTCGGTCGCCTTTCGTTTCAACAGGGAAGAAGCTTCCCTTCTCGCCTTTGCTCGATTCTTTGCCGAGTTGTTCTGCTTCTGGCAGTGTATTTGCAAAGACCGTATCGAAATCGCGTAATTTTCTCTTCAATTACCTCTCTTTCTTTATAATTTTCAGTTTTGGTTTTGATTCTGCAAATTTCTGAACGCTCAGTTTTTGCATTATAAGTAGATTAGTTACTCATTGTTTGGTGAAACTGATTGTTTGAGAGTTTCTTTGAGTAATTTACGGACGATTCTCGTGTTGACTGTCTTAATTTTGTCGAATGCTATGCGTTTTCCGTGCATTCTGTGAACATATTGAGCGAGTAGTGAGTGTGTTGTTGACAGTGAAATGTAGAAGAGTAACGAGATTGAACACGAAGTATGGTAAAATCAGAGCGCATTCGTCGAATGTAAGTATCGGATCCGATGGATACAAGCACGAGGAGGAAAAGGAGGGCCAGCATGTTATTTCCAGCAGTGCACCTGGTGATAGTTCATCTAAAACGTGAGTTTCGTCATTTTTGTTTTGATTTTTCTGAGTTGTTGATATATTAAAATTTTGATTTCTGTGACTATGGCTTGGATTATGCACCATATGCATTTATTTTAGAATTCCAATTGATCTTCCGGAGCAATGGTTATAAAATCGAAGGTTTCGTTGAAGGATTNGTGATAGTTCATCTAAAACGTGAGTTACGTCATTTTTGTTTTGATTTTTCTGAGTTGCTGATACATTAAAATTTTGATTTCTGTGACTATGGCTTGGATTATGTACCATATGCATTTATTTTAGAATTCCAATTGATCCTCCGGAGCAATGGTTATAAAATCGAAGGTTTCGTTGAAGGATTTATTATTGTTATTATTATCATTTGAAATCAAAATTCTGCTAATCTGGTTGTTGTTGGGGTTTCTCTAATCCATTCGATATCTGAAGGGCTGTGATAATGAGTTGTATTATTAAGAGGCAGTCAAATTGTAGCAACCTCGCCAAATAATTTTTTGAGCTAATCGATTAAATGACGACCTTATTTGTNTTGGGGTTTCTCTAATCCATTCGATATCTGAAGGGCTGTGATAATGTGTTGTATTATTAAGAGGCAATCAAATTGTAGCAACCTGACTGAATAATTTTTTGAGCTAATCGATTAAATGACGACCTTATTTGTTGTGTAAAAATGATTCTCTCACCTTTCTTGATAATTTAGTGAATCCGGGACACATTTTTCTCTCATATGAACCTACATCACTTCTTCTTCTTCTTCACTCATTTATATATCTTATATTGTTTTGGCAGTGAGAAGTCTCCAAATGGATTGCCTTATCCTCTTTCTATTGCGCTAGTACTTATTGGGTGCAGTTTAGTATTCTCACTGATTGCATTTGTGAAAGGAGGACCATCGTCGATCTTGGCAGCAGTCGCGAAGTCAGGGTTCACTGCTGCTTTCTCCTTAATATTTGTCTCTGAAATTGGGGACAAGGTGATTTTTTTACATTGTTTTTGCCTGTATCAAACCCCATTTTTTTTCAATTTTATCAAGGTTCTCAATTTTTGCCTATTTCTAGAAGGATTGTGCATAACCACATAATCCATAGAAGAAATTACAGATGAACAAAAGAAAAAGTTAAAAGACTAAGATATGAGTTCAATCCACTGAGACTGGAAGTTTGATACTCGACCTTGTTTAGCCACATTACATTTCAAAGAATTAAGTGAAGTAACCAAAATATTCTAAATTTTCCAAATGTTTACTGTTATATGGCTCTACTTCTTCTTTCTAGCATCTTTAGTGTCACATCCCCTTAGAACTTTGAAGATATTGTCAGCTTATACCTTATCTCTTTTGGACAGACATTTTTCATTGCTGCACTGTTGGCCATGCAATATAAGAAAGGACTGGTATATCCTCTATCTCGCTCTCTCCGTCTACATAAATACATCTGCTGTTTGCACCATGTTTTTCCTTTCCTTTGTTCCATATGGCTTGATTCTGTGGGTTAGGAATTGAAAGTGCTATTCAGGTATTGAATTGTTGAGCAGGTTCTGTTAGGATCTATGGGAGCTCTTTCACTTATGACAGTCCTCTCAGTTATAATTGGACGGATATTTCACTCAGTACCTGCTCAGTTCCAGACAAGTAAGCTCAACTGCTCTAGAATACTCTCTTTTAACGTACTGCCTTCTTACTTCTTTCTCTGCTAGGACAATAACTTTGGCCCGTCTTCCGCTATATTGTACTAGATATGATTCTGCTGAGACGATCGACATTTGTTGTTGAAACCAGTGCATTTTGTTCTATTAAAAATTCAATTCGATATTCGATATTTTCTATTGTAACAAATAATACTTCTCCTAGGAATACTTTTAGGTCCAAAATCTTAACTATATTTACGCGCTGTCATTTGTGTAGCTTTACCAATTGGAGAATATGCGGCTGTAACTCTTCTATTGTTCTTTGGTCTCAAGTCCATTAAAGATGCATGGGAACTTCCCTCGAGTGTTCCTAAACAGGACAACGAGAGTCCTCCAGAACTTGATGAATATGTTGAAGCAGAGGAGCTTGTTAAAGAAAAGGTGGATCCCAATTATTAGTTTCCTCTAGATTTTGAATTTTGTTTTGATAAGGCTTGGAAACTGTTGCTTCTGGGTAGTCTATTTCATATTTGTCTGACCCTGTGACCAAAATTCCTGATTCTACCATATGGTAAATCTTTTATTTGTTTTCAGGTTTCGAAACGGCTCTCCAATCCTCTTGAAATCATCTGGAAGTCGTTCAGCCTTATATTTTTTGCTGTGAGTAGCTTTTAATCATTACTATTTCAGAAGAAAAGTAGAACAAAAGCATAATATTTTAGATCGAGTCCACGCGTAAAAATTCATTATAGGAGGATATTTCGTTTGGTCGTTTTAGATCATCAAAAAGGGTATTGTAAACATATATATACACCTTCGTTCTATCACCTTTGCATCATATTTTGTAAATTAGACTGAATGAATATCATATTTAGTTCATCAACTTGGGGACCGTCCCGTAGAGCATTTAAAGCCCTATACGATTTTTCCGAGTATGTGTTTACATATATAAAGAATTCATATGCAAGTACTTGAAGTTTGAAACATTATGTTAATGTTAGGAATGGGGTGATCGCTCAATGCTTGCAACCATTGCTCTTGGAGCTGCACAGGTTCGATTTTCTTTATTTAGAAGCCTGCAATATAGTTTAGTTCATTTTGTTCTCTCTCGTTTCATTTCAAACTTGCGTTTTTCTTTCAATTTCCACTCCACAGTCTCCTTGGGGCGTGGCTACGGGAGCTATCACTGGACACCTAATTGCAACCACCATTGCCATTCTAGGAGGAGCACTTCTTGCAAATTACATTTCTGAAAAACTGGTAGGAGCCTAACTCCTCTCACTTATAATATGCCGTTTGATTCCTTCATCATTGATGCAACAACAACTCACTCGACCTTCAATCAGGTCGGCTACGTGGGCGGTGTACTCTTCTTGATTTTTGCAGTAGCAACCTTTTTCGGAGTTTTCTGACTATTGCACGACATCGAGTTCTTCAACGCCCTATGGCCAGGTCGATGCATTCAAAGGCTCTAATGCTAGTAGCCACAGTGAGAAGAGGAAGAAAAGTGGCTTAACGTAGGTTATTGTTTCTTTTCTTTCTGAAGTATATGATATAATCCTTTTCATTATTCTCAAGCTTCATAATTATTATTTCGTGTGCTTGTCGTGAACAAATTTTTTCCCCTTATGGTTCGTAGTGAAATTCAGATTTTTGCCAATAAAATTACATTTTCTGTTATATTGATAGTCACTGCTGTTCTGTGGTTTCTATTTCTCTGATTTCTCTTTATTGTGTATATACACAAAAAGATTGCATGGATGCATGAGCCCGTGGTCGGGTGCCTTGACAAGTACGATGTGTCGCTCGAAGCCTCTCGAGACTCTTGGAAATAGATCACAGTATAAGACGTTATTGGTAAAAATGATTCAATTTCCTCCCACCCATATAGGTTATTTGATTCTATTGAATGAGTTCCCCTCTTCTACGTGAGATGGGGCGTCAGACTCCATGGCTAAGTTGCCATTGCTCTTACCAAAGGCTATGATAAAAAAAAAAGTTAATAGTTCTTTTTTTTTATACATAAATTTTGAAAACATATTTAAAAAAAAAAAAAAAAAATGTTGATCTAGATTGATGGGAAGGCAAGTGATCTAGATTGATGTTAGTCGAAGAAGGGACTCCTACGTCTCACATTGACTCCGGAACGTTCTTCTATCGATGCATTTTTACATCCCACAACCTTGGCAGTTCGCTTAGTCCCGTTCATCTTCGGTGCAAGACCGTTCGATCAGTGAGCTATTACACATTCTTTTAAGTGAGCTATTACACATTCTTTTAAGTGAGCTATTATCGTCATTTAGAGGCCTTAGCTGGTGATCTTGGCCCACCTCTACACCCCTACCTCCTTTATCACTGAGCGGTCATTTAGGGGCTTTAGCTGGTGATCTGGACGGTTTCCCTCTCGATGATAAAGCTTATCCTCCATCGTGGGCTGTTTCTCTCTTGATAATGAAGCTTATCCTCCATTGTCTCAATGGCCGACCTTGAAAGCTTATCCTCCATTGTCTCAATGGCCGACCTTGAAAGCTTATCCTCCATCGTGGGCTGTTTCTCTCTTGATAATGAAGCTTATCCTCCATTGTTTCAAATTATTTTAACCATTTATTAATCNGGCAAAATTATGACAGCCATGATCTCTGCATAATTTTCATTATGCTATATATAACTAAGACGTCATTTTTAATGATACAAATCTAAATTCCGGAAAGGTTAATGGTAACAGCTAAATTACCTAAAACTCCCTAAAGAATGAATGGAGATGAGGATTGGCACTCCCTTTTGCTCTCTTTTGGGGATATTCAGTCCTTAAGAATCATTCAACAACTACACACCTATTCCTTCTAAATGTACCATTTGAAAGCAACCCAACAATTCGTTTTTCAAGTCTTCTTGCTCCTGACCCAGGTCTAACTACATCTGCATCTCCCCATACCAGACATGTATCATTTCCCGGCTCCCCCAAACACCACCCACCCGGCACGATTTGTCCGGGGCCACGGTTCAAGATCTCAGTATCGATTCGGTTGAGTACTGGATCGTTCGACTGAAATCTTGTTGCAAAGGCTGCTCCACTCTCGATCATGAGATCGTAATCAGAGGGGCCAAGGAACTGGGGCTGTTCTTTGGGAGGCTTGTCAAATATGGCGTATAGTAGGTTGTCGTTAAGGACTGTCTTGTTGAACTGATGAGAATTACAGAGGACGGTTGGAAAATAGTTCATGTGGCCAGATTGAGTATTTGAGAAGTACATCAAAAGAGTCCTGGGAAGATTATCTGTTCCGAGAACGCAGAACTCGACAACCTGTCGACTCACGATTGAAAGAGACGAACCTGCATAAGAGAATGGTGGGAGAAGATCTCTTATCAGTTCCAGATGATAAGAGAGCTTCTTCAGGAAACATTGAAGTTCAAACCCAACATGCTTAACTAGATATCAACATTTATGTTGAATTCAATATCCAAGCTAGCAATTACTATTAGATAGCATAAAATTGAAAAGACATAATACCAACTGAGATATTACAACATTTTATCAAAACGGCAATGGCAATAGCATCACGAGGAGGCCGTTCTGTTTTAGTACAACAAATGTGGGGGTTGAAAAATCACGAGGTGCCCAGTTCGGTTCCGTGTCGGGGAAAAATCATAAAAGGAGACCATTTCCAAGTCAAGGGAGTTTCCATTTCTAAGTCAGAGAATTACAAAAATACTCTCCCCATTGACATTAGCAACTAGGAAGAAGCTAAATAACAGAACTAAAACTACATATACGAGTTCTCATCATAGCCACCACCATTTTCATATGAATGGCTGGCCAATAGCTTCAAAGTACGATCCATATTTCATCTTTTTTGTTCTCTCCTTACGAAGAGACGAAAGACTCAATCATAGGAGTAAGACCACTTTGCCACTTACAATATTTTGCCATGTATTTAAGTTATCTACAAAGGATTCTACCTGTGAGATCTCACATCGATTGGAGAGAGGAACGAGTGTCAACGAGAACGCTGGGCCTTGAAAAAAAGTGGTTTGTGAGATCCCACATCAGTCAGAGATAAAACGAAACCTTTTTTATAAGGGTGTGGAAACCTCTCCCTAGCAGAGACATTTTAAAAATCTTGAGGAGAAGCCCGAAAGGGAAAGCCCAAAGAAGACAATATCTGCAAGCAGTGGGCTTGGGCGGTTACACTATCCGCTTGGTGAGAATTATGTAACAAACAAAAATTATACATATTAGATTATCTTAAATAAATTTAGCCTTAGCCTTTGATCTTTTCCTTTCAAGCTTAACCGAGATTTTTGCAGCTCGTATCTTTGAGTTGCATGCCATTTCCAAAGAACATTCAAGTAGAATTGACCATCCTATCTTATGGAGTGTTCAACTCTTACACTAATGGAACTTGTCTTTGTCTCAAAGATCTGTGATTTTAGGCAATCTATGGCACCTAGTTCTTGGTTGGAAGGTTTAGTGTTTGAAAATTAGGAGTTTGTAAAGAGTAAAACCTATAATTTACAATACCTATGGAGTTTACAATCTTCTTGGAATGGACCCATAATTCCCACTAAAACTGCAATATCTTTACTTTATAACCAAATTTGCACTATTCCAAGTTAGAACTATAATCCATACGAGCTATTGAAGCTCCACAGATGATCAAGCATTCAAAAGACAAGTAATGAAGAAGGCCTACCTGTAAACAACTGGAAGGCATTAGGCAATTCCCTCTTTTGGGTGGCATAGAACATGGCAGTTTTCTCAGAAAGATAAAGCCCTGGATCAACAATTATCGGCTTCAATTTCCTAGCCCTTTAACCAACACAAGAACAACAACAAGAATTGGCAGCTCAGAACGAAGAAATTGGAAAGTAAAATGGTTTTGGAGTCTGAGAAAGAGTGATCATCTTACTCTCTCCACCCAATGTAACTCGAATGCGTTACGAAGTTCATATCCTTTGGCAGAAATGACAGAATGTGAAGAAGATCTAAAGAACACAAAGAAGATCACTCAATCAACAAAATTCTGAATCAAGAAAACTTCCATCTAAAACGAAGATTTCCGGAAAACATACCATCTTGCGTGACAAGTGGGTAATCATCGGCAGTGAGACGAATAAACCAATCCCAATTCGGCGACAACCGGAGGAGCAGCGAGGCACCGTGAAGCGTCGAAGAAATTGTCGACGAGCCTTTGAGATACACGAAATCGGCTCTACCGATTACATCGACATTCTGAGCAGCTCTGAAGATAGGAATCGCTTCGACAGCGACAGCAAGAGAGTCGCGCTCCGATTGAGGAGCGGAGAGATCGAGATGAAGCAAATAGTGGTTTCTAGGGTGATAAACAGCGAAAAGGAGGCGAAGAATCCGATTGGAATCGCCATTGGATCCGGAAATGAGATAAGCAATAGAAGGAGGAGTGGGATCGGAGGAAGCATTGCTGCTACGGAAGACGGTCCGGTGAGTCTGACGAGTCGGGAAGAGAAATGGGTCGGGTTTGGGGTGGTGGAGGACGGCAGAGGCGGAGAACGGGGAGCGACGGGAGGAGGAGGAGATGGAGAGAAAGAAAATGAGGGAGAAGAGGGCGGTGGCGAGGATAATGGAGAGAGTGGTTTTGGAGTCTTTGAGGGCGACGGCAGCGGGAGAGGGGGCGGCGGCGGGTGACGCCGGCGGGGCCTGCATTTTTTTGGGGCGAGAAAAAGTGGAAGTGGTGGTGGTGGTGGTGGTGGTGATTTGTTTCTTTGGCTTTGATTTGTTTCTTGGTGAAGCTGATGGTGATGTAGTGACCGCCATTGTTCCTTCCTCTCAATTCACCTTCCCAACAAAATAAATAAATAAATAAATAAATAAATAAAAATTATTAATTTGTTTTGGTTTTTAAAATTTAAAAAATATATATATTTAAAAATAGATCACTACATAATTTGATTTGAATAATTCTTAGTGCCTCACCTCATTGATTTCTTAATATATATATATATATATACTATAATTATTACAATTTAAAAATATATATTAAAATTAAGTCAAAATTTTAATTTAATATTTAAAAATAAATAAATATATATTTTAATTGGGTTCATTATTTAATAAAAATTATTTAAATCGAAAATATTTAAGAATATTTGTATTTGTATGGGATGTAGTAATATAAATATTTAATTTTGATTTATTAATAAGAAATTAAAATATGAGAAGGTTAAAAAAGTAAATTAACTTAAAAAGATTATGTTATAATATTAATATTTGATGCTTTAAAAATTATATTATTATTTTTTTAATAAAAATTATATTATAAAATAAAAGTTATGCATTAAAAAAAATATATATATATATATTTTTTTTCGTGGAGAATTTTTGCCTAATTTTAATAAATAAATTAATAAATTAATTATAAATAAATAAATAAATATCTTAGATCCATAAATTTCAGGCGAGTTTTGAGGTTGTTGAGAGAGCGATGAATTCGAAGCAAATAGAAGACGAAGAGCAGCGACGGCAATGGGGAGCCAGAATGTGGTCTACACTCGCCGCCGTGCGTAGCCGATCGCCGCTCATCCAATGCATCACCAACTTTGTTTCGATGGATTTGGTGGCAAATACTCTTTTGTCTGCTGGTGCATCCCCGGCCATGCTTCATTCTATCGAGGAGTTGCCGGATTTCACTCCCAATGTCGATGCTCTTTGTATTAACGTTGGCACGCTTTCCGCCGCCTGGTTGCCTGCCATGAAGTTTGCCGTTGAACTGGCGTTGAAGGCCGGGAAGCCTTGGGTTCTTGATCCGGTTGCTGCTGGAGCTTCTAAGTTTCGGATGATGGCTTGTTTGGAGCTGATGCAGTTGAAGCCCACCGTTGTTAGAGGGAATGGATCGGAAATAATCGCGTTGTCTAAAGCTTCCACGGAGTCCAGTATGGTAAGTTGCAATTTGATTTTACACCGGAAATGAATTTCGGTACGATTGTTCCATCTTCTCTGCTTTTGAACTTCTGCATGCAAAGTTGCAAACTAGGTTACATCCATGGAAGAGCTTTGTGTTTGATTCCTTTTAATCTATCGGTCTAGCAGTTCAATTTTAGGGGAAGCTTATTCCGTTCCGAGATCTCACTTTTTATAATCGGAGCATCAAAGTCCCATTCCTTAGATTAGGCTTATCACCCATCCCACGGCTCTGTGACCAACTCTAGGAGAAATTGAAAGTTATATGGCTCGAGTCTTGAACCCAAATTTTGAAAGTGTTATCTCTAANGCCAACTCTAGGGAAATTGAAAGTTATTGGCTCGAGTCTTGAACCCAAATTTTGAAAGTGTTATCTCTAAACATTTCAAGCCCTTACCACGAAGTGTTCGAGATTTCAAGTTTTGATCATCAGCTCATCTTTGCAAATCATAATGAAATCCTTCATGGAATCTAGAGTTTTAAGCTGCAAAATCAATTTTGATATCTCTTACTCTACTAGTTGAGTAGCAGCTTAGTTGTCAAAGTTGATCTTACTTCTTAGCCTCACTTTTATTATGATTTCAAGGGCGTGGATAGCTCCCATGAGTCAACTGATGCTGTAGAAGCTGCTAAATCATTAGCTCAAACCAGTGGAGCCATAGTAGCAGTATCAGGAGCCGTGGACATAGTTACAGACGGGAAGCAAGTTATTGGCGCTCATAATGGAGTGGCCATGATGCAAAAGATTACAGCAACAGGATGTTCAGTAACAGCTCTTATTGCTGCCTTCCTTGCTGTTGATCAACTTCATGCTTTGGAAACAACAGCTTCAGCGTTATCGATCTTTGGAATTGCGGGCGAGATGGGAATGGAAGCAGCGAAGGGCCCTGCATCACTACGAACTCATTTGATTGATTCGCTGTATGGGCTCGATGAAGCTGCTGTAATCTCACGAGTCAAGATCGCCAGCTTGTGATTAAATTTTGGAGGGGTTGTTATTTATGGTACAGTAACTACTCTTAAACCTTGTTGAGTATGTACATTACTTCAATGTCCAATAATGTTGAAAAGGTTGGCTAGCCTAAACTTTTCATTTATTTATCTGTTCGCCCTTTGAATCTTTTCGATGAAGTCTATAACTCTGATCATCCTCGTAAGTTTGTTTCGTTCTTTTGATGCTGCTCGTTACTGTGTTCATGATCATGTATGTTATATCACTAGGGTGTTTCATTAATCACATTTGATGAGATACTTCCTTTTAAATTTTATCATGAAATCCAACAAAGTTTACTCACGATATGATCACAACAGAATTACAACTGAGAAATATTTAAATTTTATAAGACTCGATTACATTTTTTGACTTGCTGCTGCATTTGGTAGAAACTACAGACCATGATTGCATTCATAACCTCACATAAATTGCATTGTTCTTTGTTCACCATATTGGTTTTCAATAGCTTAGATGGACGATGAACCGCAGCAATGTTTCTGCTCCATCAGCGACGTGCTGGCCAGGAGGAATGAGCGAGCGCACCTCTGCAATCCCACGTGCGTGCTTGAACTTGCCAGTTCCTCCAGTCACTGACAAATGTGATGAGGGGCTATTAATCCTGAATACTCCATAGAAGTTGAGACTGTCACCATACTCTCCTCCTTCAACCATGGCCGTAAATGCCATCATCTGTGTAGTCCCATCAGCAGAACTAGCCACATACACCCCTTGTGCCTTGCCAATTAACTGTGAGCCCAACTCCGGTGATGTGGTCAAGATGTCATCGATGACGGTAATCGTTCCAAAGCCTAGTCCCAACCCATCAGGTCCCAATTGGGTCTGGGGAAGATTTTGTGGGTTGGGATTTCCAGCAAAAGCAGTACCAGACAAGCCAGTCCCTAGAGGGATCCCATTGTTGCCATTAACAGTGGGGAGAGCACCATTAGCATTTGGGATTGCTATGCCATCATCTGGGGGAAGGAAGTCTATAGGTGTGGCAAAGGGTACTTGGCCGGTGTATATGTTCCCCAGTAGGCCAGTAATCGGTCTTGCTGTTGGGCTGCCACCGCCGAGAATGTCATGCATGTAAAATTNACCGGTGTATATGTTCCCCAGTAGGCCAGTAATCGGTCTCGCTGTTGGGCTGCCACCGCCGAGAATGTCATGCATGTAAAATTCAAGGACAGACTCCTCCCCCCCAGTATTAGCGGTGACAGCTGCAGACTTAAACGCCACAAAATGCACCACAATGATCGCCATTGCGATGAAGGCGCGAGAAGATGATTGCCTGAACATGTTGCAGAGTCGGTATGCAGAGCTTCTCTTGCTTGTAGAACTCAGAGGATTGTAATTCTTGTGGTGATCTGCAAAGAGGTATGAACTCTACTCTTTATACACTGCTGAAAATCTTAGATCAATTTGGATTTTGGAGTTGATATGAACCACCAAAAATGGTGAAGTTGTTGGATCTGTTCTTGAAGATATGCATGCTTTTGATGAATTAGTTCTTGGAATTAGCTTCGGCCATTATTTTCAGAATTTTCATAGTTGAGTTGAGTAGGTAAGTTCCTGAAGATAGCTGTTATTCATTGTGGAGGGTATAACCAAACCAAATGCATCTTATAAGATATAAATATTAGCATATAATTTGGCAGTTGGATTTTTAGTGATATGTTTAATCTGTTCCACTTTGAATTCCCATCTACATTGTCATCAGGGAGATAATATCTAATTTTCTATTCTTGAACTCGATTGGATGGTTGTTTGCTCTCGAGTTAAGACCGATCATTCAACTAGATGGGATAAACTAATGAGATTGGATATTTTAATGAACTGTATAGGAGAATTATCTATCGGAACGATGCTCTTATTGCTCTATTAATATCTACATAATGAAGTCGTTTGAGATCTACATAATGAAGTCGTTTGAATTTGATCGTTGAATGTGAGATTTGAAATAATTTTGGTTTGTTTATATATTTATATATATGAGCTGGCTGACTGACTTTTTGTTTCAAGAGTCTATGGGTGCGATTCAAGGGGGGTTTTGAAGGGAAGGTGATGAGTTGCTATACTAGAGAGAGAGGATTGCTAACCTACGGTCGATTGTCCCTGACCTAATAAGAACTTATATCTTTATGACCAATCAAGGACTAATTTACTTCTCGAGCGAGAGTTCCATGATCCCGACTAGAAACTTTTTGCATCTTCCATGGCCATACATGTACCAAATCTTAAATAGTGAGTTTACCTAATACATGCTCATTATGGTAATAAATGTACCATAAATGAATAATCTAATACATGCATCTACGAAATGTCTCATGTATATTTGTATTAGCCATTTAAAATGGGAGGCCCTACATTACTTTCAAAACATGGGTTTCTCGAGTTAAAGTACAGTTGAAAGGGCATTTGTTGAATCTTGTGACACTTTTTGACACTTTTTATCATTTTTCATCGAAGTTTTTGATACAACAAGAACAAATTTAATAAAAATGGAAGGGACAAAATNAGCATTTGTTGAATCTTGAATCTTGTGACACTTTTTATCATTTTTCATCGAAGTTTTTGATACAACAAGAACAAATTTAATAAAAATGGAAGGGACAAAATAATGAGAATACAAAAATAAAATCTTCCAGAAGTTAATCAAGGAATTGCTGAACCATTTGCTTGCACAGCTTCTTCATGATTCCTAACCTTTGTCTGTCTCACCACCGGAGAAATCAATGTCCACACTGCACAAACAAATGGAGGAGAATAACAAATAATCGACTTAGGACATACCACTTGTCTTGTGAGATTAGTCGCGAATTATGAGCAAGTAGACTCCAACACTCATAGATATCATAGAAATGTTCGTTTTAACCATGAAGTTCAGAACCCTATGCAGATCCACTTTGAACGAGACAAAGAATGTAGGAGAGAGCGGGGAGAGTTTCTCCCAGCTAGTTAAATGAGATGGGGTTATATTTCTTGTCCCCGTCTCCACTCCGATTATTATTATATTAATGAGTTGTTGAAAAATCTACGTAATATCATAATTTTGAATTATTATTATTATTTTTTCTAGAATATTTTATAATATTTTCTAAAAAAACAAAAAATGGAAAATATTTTTGATCGGAAATTAATCNACAAAAAATGGAAAATATTTTTGGTCGGGAATTAATCCTTGCAAAAAATAAATAAGGAATTTCACGAGCATANCAAAAAATGGAAAATATTTTTGATCGGAAATTAATCCTTGCAAAAAATAAATAAGGAATTTCACGAGCATAGAAATTGAAATAAGTGGCAGGGATGTTTTCCATCCACTATCCCATCCCGTGAACATCTCTAGATATCGATTCTAGATATCGACACTANGGATGGAAAAGTCTTTTCCATCCACTATCCCATCCCGTGAACATCTCTAGATATCGATTCTAGATATCGACACTATTTGACGAATCATAGCTGTTAAGTCAATTCCTAGACCTGCTATACTATACTGTCTATCAATAAATTGGTACAGAAGAGTGTGTTTTGAATAGGACTGTACTTACAGTATATTGAGGCTGCAAGCCATTCATTAATGATTTTAACCCATGTACTTGTCCATCCAACATCCATGCTCCACCTAAACATTTCACAATTGTATAAGAGCGATCATGAGAATCACATAGATCACGAGAGAGTTACGGGCGTAAACGGTTCAGTTCGATCCGGTTCGATCTAACTGACTAACTTTAAAAATGAAATCAAATATAACAATCCTCACACACCAGCCAAATNTGATCTAACTGACTAACTTTAAAAACGAAATCAAATATAACAATCCTCACACACCAGCCAAATCAAACTAAGCATTTTCAACTTTGAGAATCTTAAAACGAAACCGGTTGATCGAATAATCATAGTTTGATCTTGGTTCGGTTGGTTTGGTTTATACTTGTTCAGGTTTTAATTTGCACTCCAATATTAGAGAGAGATGATGTAACAACCCAAATCCACCACTAGTAGATATTGTCCACTTTGGCTCGTTACGTATCACCGTTAGCCTCACGATCTTATAACGCATCTACTAGGGGGAGGTTTCCACATCTTTATAAGAAATGTTTCGTTCCCTTCCCCAACCGATGTGGGATCTCATAATCCACTCCCCTTGGAGGCTAGCGACCTCACTGGTACACCATCTAGTGTCTGGCTCTGATACTATTTGTAACAACTCAAGAAGTCCACCATAGCATATCTTGTCCGCTTTGAACCGTTACATATTGCTATCAGCCTCACAATTTTAAAACGCATCTACTAGGAGAGGTTTCCACACCCTTATAAGAAATGTTTCGTTTCCCTCCCCAATCAACATGAGTAAGATCTCATATATGAGTTTCAGGAAGAACAATGCTGGTTTCAGTTTTCTTACTTTGTGGCTGAGTTGTTGAGGTTCCAGCTGATGAAGAGCATTGCAAAGTACATGGCTCCTAGAGAGAATATGATATGGAAAAAACCATACTTGTAAGGAATGTCATCTTCCTCTTTTGCTTCGTCTTTACGAAACTGCAACGGATTATTAGACTCAAATTTCTGTATTATGCTCAAATTTCTAGAAAAAAATGCATTCTAATTCAAACAAAGCAGATCTTTAGTTGTAATAGTTCAAGCCCACCGCTAGCAAATATTGTTCACTTTGGCTCGTTATGTATCGTCGTCAACCTCACGGTTTTAAAACGCGTATGTTAAGAAGAGGGTTTCACACCCTTATAAGGAATGTTTCATTTTCCTCTCCAACCGATGTGGCTCACCGCTTGGTGTCTGGCTCTAATACCATTTGTAACAGCCCAAGCCCAAGCCCACTGCTAGCAGATATTGTCCGCTTTGGCTCGTTACGTATCGCTATCAGCCTCACGGTTTTAAAACACGTCTGTTAGGAAGAGGTTTTTACACCCTTATAAGGAATGTTTTGTTCTCCTCTCCAACCGATGTGGGATCTCATAATCCATCCCCCATGGGGACCCAGCGTCTTCGCTGGCACATCGCTTGGTGTTTAGCTCTAGTACCATTTGTAACAATCTAAGCCCAAGCCTAGCGCTAGCAGATATTGTCCGCTAGCCCGTTACGTATCGCCGTCAGCCTCACAATTTTATAACGCGTCTGCGAGGGAGAGGTTTCCACACCCTTATAAAAGAATGCTTTGTTCCCCTCTCCAACCGATGTGAGATCTCATAATCCACTCCCCTTGGGGACCTAGCGTCCTCGCTGGCACATCGCTCGGTGTCTGGCTCTAATACCATTTGTAACAACCCAAACCCAAGCCCACCGCTAGCAGATATTGTCCGCTTTAGCCCGATACATATCGCCGTCAGCCTTACGGTTTTATACCGCGTCTGCTAGGGNCCAAGCCCACCGCTAGCAGATATTATCCGCTTTAGCCCGATATATATCGCCGTCAGCCTTACGGTTTTATACCGCGTCTGCTAGGGAGAGGTTTCCACACCCTATAAAGGAATGTTTCGTTCCCCTCTCCAACTGATGTGAGATCTCACATTAGTAGTACCAAGAAAGTTATCGAGGACGAACATATTCGTCGATATATCAATATATCCGTAAATCGGAGGGTTCGACATGGATAACGTTGGTTAATCGATAATATCTTTATGATCACTCATAAATTATAAAAGAATATCTACCCACCTCAAAACAAAATTGTTATCAAGCGAAACCATAACTTTCTATCGTACGTTCTAATAAAACTTTTAGATAAACACTTGAAGATGGAAAGTCAAAAGCAAGTGACCTGAAATGATTGTGAATCAATACCAGTTGAGAAGGTTGCCATGACAACTGCACAGATAGCAATTAAGAAGCTCTACAAGCACAAGGAAAACCCACAAACATCAGCCAGAGAGGTCAAATGAAAGAGCAGGGTGTTCCTCAAAGTTTGAACAAAGGAAACTAGAAAAGTGAAAAAGAGCTGTATATTCTCACAAGTATAGTAATCCAGTCACTAGTCCCACTCCCTTGCTTCTGTGCACAGCATTTCTCGGTCGCCGGTTCGCTGTCAAGAAACTCGCTAGGATTAGAAAGATCACAATTTTATACAAACCAGTTCCATGTTCATCATACAACTTCAAAGCAGAAAGCCTATATCACAACTCAATGTTGAGTCCCAAACCTTCTAATGGCAGACCAGCAGAGGAAGACGACATACGAAGCCATGATACCGGATGATAACAGACCTCTATTGACCTGACTTTTAAAGTTCCAAAGAGAGTTTCAAATAAAAACTTCCCATAGCTGTGATAATCTAGCTGAATATGAGTGAAATTTTGTGGTGTGAACGAATAAGGATGATTTTGAAAAGCATACCTTTGAATGTAAAGACACAACCATCATCACAATGAGGAGAATCAAAGTCCAAGAAATGAAGAATATATTGAGAACACATCTCAGTTTTGGAACATATAAGAAGTACATCAAACCAATCCCGCAGAACGAAGCTATGTAAAAGATCGTCGACGTGAATAATCCAAGCGAGCAGCTGTTGAATATGAATAAAATATTGTGGAAATTGATGCTAAACATAGGTAAATTCAAGGTTTTTGAATTGCTGTACTTTATTAGAGAACATACATCTGCTTCATTTTCTCATCAGGCATCCAGTACTTGTTCCACCATGAGATAAACTGGATAACACTTACCAGTTGGAGGAGGAGAAATATCCTGTTCATGAGAAGAAAACTAAAGGCATTCATATTTTCAATGAAGAAATAATACAGATAGAATTAACAAGTTCATCTTAAGCTATGGAAGTGAGGATAAAAGAAATATAGTCAGTATCAGTTGTGGGATTGGGATAACTAGCATACTCAATGGCCTCTTCAAGTATGAAACTTTGAGAAGGATTTATATTAGAAAATTATATGAACATACCGCCCTCCTCAAACGTTAGACGTATAATGTGAGAAAATAAAGATGGAGATGTGCGATCCCACGTCGGTTGGGGAGGAGAACAAAACATTCTTTATCAGGGTGTGAGAACCTCTCCCTAAAAGACGCATTTTAAAAACCTTGAGCAGAAGTATGGAAGGGAAAGCCCAAAGAGGACAATATCTGCTAGTGATGGGCTTGGGTTGTTTCAATGGTCCCAGAGCCAGACACGGAGCAATCTTCCAGCGAGGAGGCTGAGCTCTAAAAGGGGGTGGACACGAGGCGGTGTGCCAGTAAGGATGCTGGAGCCCAAAGGAGGGGAGGGAGGATGGATTGGGAGGTCCCACATTGATTGGAGAAGGGAACGAGTGCCAGCGAGAACGCTAGGCCATGAAAGGGGTGGATTGTGAGATCCCATATTGGTTGGGGAGGAGAACGAAATATTTTTTATAAGGGTGTGAAAATCTCTCCCTAGCATATACGTTTTAAAAACCTTGAGGGAAAGTCCATAAGGAAAAGCCCAAAGAGGACAATATATACTAGCAGTGAGCTTGGACTGTTACAAATGGTATCAGAGTCAGACACTGGGCAATCTGCCAGCGAGGAGGCTGAACTCTGAAGGGTGGTGGACACGAGGCGGTGTGCCAGCAAGAATGTTGGGGCCCAAAAGGAGGTGGATTGGGGGTCCCACATCGATTGGAAAAGGGAACGAGTGTCATCGAGGACGATGAGCCCTAAAGGGGGTGGATTGTGAGATCCCACATCGGTTGGGGAGGAGAACTAAACATTCTTTATAAGAGTGTGGAAACCTCTCCCTAACAGACACGTTTTAAAAACCTTGAGGAGAAGCCCAGAAGGGAAAGTCCAAAGAAGACAATATCTTCTAGTAGTGGGCTTGGGTTGTTACATGAGATATGAGATATGAGATGTTTGAGATATTTAGCTGAAAATCTTAGATGTAGAATTTGGACTTACCCTGCACCTACACGAGCAACTTCACCTGCAAAAAAGGAAGGGAAAATTTATGTAATTTCATTTAAGCAATGGAGTCATTATTCAGTTCATGTTTTCAGTAAATGTTGAGATAGCAACCCTGGTAATGGATGTTGAACAAAGGAACATACCATATAATTGGATAAGAGCTGGAGGGAAGAAGAATGGAACCAACACTGAAACAATAAACACAATGAACTTCAAGCTCCACCAACTAGAATGCCAGACATTTCGAGGTTCGTGTAATTTTCTTGTTCTCGACGTAGAGAGAAACATCAGAAAGAAAAATATCTGAACTTATAGTAAAGGATTTGGTCCTTCAATGATAAAATGGTGAGGAACAGTTAGGCTCAGTAACACCTGCCTGACTTTTGAAAATTCCAACAGACATGGTTTGGAAAAATTTAAACGTTGGCTGATGATACTGTAAAAGACAACTCAACTCTATCTTCATAGTTAACAATGTAACAATATTAAGGAACTGATTGCAAAAGAAAGTGTAACGGCCCAAGCCCACCGCTAGCAGATATTGTCTTTTTTGGGCTTCCCCTCAAGGTTTTTAAAATGCGTTTGCTAGGGAGAGGTTTCCACACCCGTATATTGGTATCAGAGCCAGACACCGGGTAATGTGCCAGCGAGGAGGTTGAGCCCCGAAGGAGGTGGACACGAGGCGGTGTACTGGCAAGGATGTTGGGCACCAAAGTTGGGGAGGAAACGAAACACCCTTTATAAGGGCGTGGAAACCTCTCACTAGCTGACGCGTTTTAAAAACCTTGAGGGGAAGCCCGAAAGGGAAAGCCCAAAGAGGACAATATCTGCTAGCAGTGAACTTGGACCGTTATAGAAAGGCTATCTCGCCTCTTTCTATCTTATAAAAAACAGAGCCACCTCAAGAGAAGAGCAGAAGAAATATTCTTACTCTTATATGATAGAAAAGAGAGAAAAAAAGATACAAAGCATCCTAAGCTCACACGAAGAACTCCGAGTGTGAGAAAACAATCTTGTCCTCCTGCTCCACAGGATTTAAGATCTGCAGGGACATTCAGTTACCAAAAAGAAAAATCACATATAAGCCGAGGATCTTAATCTTCGAGCCGAAATATATTAGTACAGTTTACTGAAAAAATGCACGAAAGTGAAGTTTCTGAAGTATGACATGTACTGTAACAGCCCAAACCCACCGCTAGCAAATATTGTCCTCTTTGGGCTTTCCCTCAAGGTTTTTAAAACGCGTCTGCTAGAGAGAGGTTTCTACACCCTTATAAAGAATGTTTCGATCTCCTCCCCAACCGATATGGGACCTCACAATCCACCCCCTTTAGGGCCCAATGTTCTCATTGGCACTCGTTCCTCTCTCCAATCAATGTGGGATCTCACAATACCCTCCTTCAGGACCCAGCATCCTCGCTAACACACCGCCCGGTGTCTGTCTCTAATACCATTTGTATCAGCCCAAACCCAATGCTAACAGATATGGTCCTTTTTGGGCTTTCCCTTTCGAGCTTCCCCTCAAGGTTTTTAAAGCACATCTGCTAGGGAGAGGTTTCTCCACCCTTATAAAGAATGTTTCGTTCTCCTCCCCAACTGACGTGGGATCTCACATGTACACTTCAATATGTACACTTCAATACTTCTGAATCAAAACTTACACAAACTTGTAAACTTTAATATCTTCTTTTCAGTTATTGTAATGATGTAGTGAATGTAAATCAAAATGTATGAACAAATGAAAGAGAGATTTTCCTTACAACGTAGCTGAGGTATAATCCTTTTCCCATAATCTCGAATAAACCAAGCAATGAGATTCGTCATCAGGAAGATAACGGCGTATACGTAGCGAACTCGCAAGGACTTCTTCTTTTCACTAGCATAATCAGCATTTGGAGTTCCCCAAGAAACAAATTCAGAGTTTCCTTGTCTGGTATGTACTCCTCTAACTTCACCCCCTTGGCTCATTCTGCAATGTCAAACAGATAGATAGCTACTTATTCTCCCTCAATCTCAATCTCAATCTCAATCATTAGAGGACAGACAAAGAACCAGGAACAATGATGAGAATGTTTTCTGGTGCTAAGAGAACAGAGAAGGATGCTTATGGTAAAGTTAAGAAACTCACCTTGGCTACCCCTACTCTAATGTCACACAGCTCATATAAGTCTGCAGCCCATATCAAACGCTCCTTAAAAGGACAAGGAAGAAAGCAACAAAGTAATGGTGCAGGCAGTCTAGTGAGAAGAAGAGCAAACAAGATATCGTTAATGCAAAGTCCAAACCAATCTAATTTTGAATATATCAATAAAACAAGTCTAAATTGTCAAAAGGATACTAACGAAAATGATAAAATCCGAAACGCTTGAGATGTCACTAAACAAAAAATTTAATAAAAAAGTGTAGTATTTCACAAGTTACAAGTACAGCGTTTCACAATGGCATACTTTAATTTTCTTACCACTTTTGGCCTATTCTTTTGACGATTTGCCCTGACAGCTCATTACCTTTGAGAGCTCTCTTTTCTATTATCTTCAAGTAACAACTTTCTTGATTGAGAGGATAATTGATTTGATAAACAATTCTCTGAGGAAAAACCAAAGAAGCTGCCATAATGAGGAGATATTGTCACATGAATTAGGAAGCTCTCTCACCAAATTCTAAAGAACAAAGTCTTTTCCCAATCAAC
>NC_036645.1:2317649-2320988 GCF_002806865.2 Cucurbita pepo subsp. pepo | reverse complement strand
ATGTACACTTCAATACTTCTGAATCAAAACTTACACAAACTTGTAAACTTTAATATCTTCTTTTCAGTTATTGTAATGATGTAGTGAATGTAAATCAAAATGTATGAACAAATGAAAGAGAGATTTTCCTTACAACGTAGCTGAGGTATAATCCTTTTCCCATAATCTCGAATAAACCAAGCAATGAGATTCGTCATCAGGAAGATAACGGCGTATACGTAGCGAACTCGCAAGGACTTCTTCTTTTCACTAGCATAATCAGCATTTGGAGTTCCCCAAGAAACAAATTCAGAGTTTCCTTGTCTGGTATGTACTCCTCTAACTTCACCCCCTTGGCTCATTCTGCAATGTCAAACAGATAGATAGCTACTTATTCTCCCTCAATCTCAATCTCAATCTCAATCATTAGAGGACAGACAAAGAACCAGGAACAATGATGAGAATGTTTTCTGGTGCTAAGAGAACAGAGAAGGATGCTTATGGTAAAGTTAAGAAACTCACCTTGGCTACCCCTACTCTAATGTCACACAGCTCATATAAGTCTGCAGCCCATATCAAACGCTCCTTAAAAGGACAAGGAAGAAAGCAACAAAGTAATGGTGCAGGCAGTCTAGTGAGAAGAAGAGCAAACAAGATATCGTTAATGCAAAGTCCAAACCAATCTAATTTTGAATATATCAATAAAACAAGTCTAAATTGTCAAAAGGATACTAACGAAAATGATAAAATCCGAAACGCTTGAGATGTCACTAAACAAAAAATTTAATAAAAAAGTGTAGTATTTCACAAGTTACAAGTACAGCGTTTCACAATGGCATACTTTAATTTTCTTACCACTTTTGGCCTATTCTTTTGACGATTTGCCCTGACAGCTCATTACCTTTGAGAGCTCTCTTTTCTATTATCTTCAAGTAACAACTTTCTTGATTGAGAGGATAATTGATTTGATAAACAATTCTCTGAGGAAAAACCAAAGAAGCTGCCATAATGAGGAGATATTGTCACATGAATTAGGAAGCTCTCTCACCAAATTCTAAAGAACAAAGTCTTTTCCCAATCAACAAGAACTCACCTCCCTTTGTAGAGGAAGGAACAGCTTTGTCGGGCTCATGATTTTCCCTGTGGCAGTGAACAAAAACTTTCACCACTTCCTTTCATATTCTCTATCACATTGTTCTTACCCAAACATCATACAAGAACAGAAAAACAATATTACCCTTCATAAAAGACATGCTATTTAGCTCATTCACTATTCATCAATATCAAAAACATGTTTTGTGTATTGTGGGTGTCTGTTTTTTTTTTCTCATTTTTAAGTCAGATTCCTTAAAATTTTATTCAAAATCGACGCTGTCGGTTCGTCATAAAATCGACCCAAATCTGAGCAATGCTTCATCAGCTTGGCATTTCATCAAACAGGTAGTGAGCAAGAAAAAAAACTACGAGATTTGAACTAATGGAACAAAGTTGGTTTGATTTGATTTGATTTCTCTACAAAAGATGTTCCAATCAAAATGTGAACACATTGATTTCTCTGTTTTTTTAATGTAAAACCAAGTCTTTACAAGGGACCGAAGCAATTGAAAAAAAAGCAAGAAAAAGAGTAAAAAGTGTAAGATTCAATATGAAGCTAATGGACAAACAAGGCAATGACAACTTCCTTTTGACTAAACTACATTACTTACCTGAAATCCTCCCCAACTTTGTTGAAGCGTGTAGACCCAACTTTCATATTTAAGCCCTTTGGTTCTTTTCCCCTTCTCTAGAAGCACATGGTTAGTGGCTTGGCGCCTCTCCTATATAATATGGGTTTCAAGTTAGCCTTAAATATAATAGTTATAGTGTAATAGCCCGTACACCCCAAGCTTAATAGATATTGTCTACTTTGACCCCTCAACACCAAAGTGGTCTCGTGCACGGCCATCATCTTGTCGGGATTGAGCTACCTGCGGTTACAGAATCGCCCGCGCGGCCATCAGCTTTCTGCATCCGGGGTACTGGCACAGGTTTTTATTAAACAACGTTCGACTTTCATGTGTTAAGCATATAACTAGCGTTCCTTCTGAGAGTCAGGATCAGATTCAGATTTTGAGTATGATTGAGCCCTGTTGTGGTAGAACCTAGTGAACTGGGCGTACTACTGAACTGAAGATTGATTCTCTCTCCTGAACTATGCACTACATTATATATTCTTTCTAGCAACTCAATCAAAATCAAAGCAAACTTATTGCAACTGCATCAACAATCGGGGGGTAATTCATCGGTCCTACCTACTCACGCTAATAAGGTTGAAAGAAAGGATGCGTCGAGCAAGCAGCACGACCCCCGGTTCTACTTAACTAAGCCTGGATTTAAAACGCGTCTGTTAGGGAGAGGTTTACACACAGTTATAAGAAATGTTTTGTTCTCCTCTACAGTCCACAGTCCACGTGTGATCTCACTGTTCATTCCCCTTCCCGTAAACTATTTTCATCATATATTGACTATAAGAAATTTTTAATCTTTTTTTATACATTTTAAAATTTTATTTTAATTTGGGATTTTTTTTTTAATTTTTAATTTAAGTGTATTATTAAAAATTTTGAAAATTAATAAAATATAAGACATCTATATTTTACTGGGCCTTGGGCTTTAGGGTGATGGGTTGGAATAGTGGCCCAGCCCAACACTAAAAGGTTTTGAGTCTGAAGGGCAAATCCGTCAATTAGTATAAAACCGTTCAATTTCTAGGGCACGGTGGTCGTTGCATCAATGGCGGGAAGATTCTGAGATCAGAAATCCGCCAAAATTCACTGACATTTTTTTTTTTGTTTTTTTGAAGGATTTAAAACCCATTGAATTCATTTCAATTTCCTCACATGTCTTTCCTCGAAGAATTTCAAGCCAGTACGTATTATGCTATTTCCTCTTCTCTTTTGCTGCAATTTCGCACGATTGATTAGTTTCGAAACCCTATCTAGATTATCTGTTAGTCGTTAGTTACTGTAATTCGTTCTTTCGTATTCAGTGTGTTAGTGTCTTTGATTCGGGCTTTTAACAGATTTGTTCTGTTTCTTTCTTTTTATACGATCAATTTTGTGATGAATGTGTCAGGTTCTTGATTTATAGTAATTGCTTTCTGTTCTGGTTTTAGGATTTTAAGCTTTTTGTGGGTTAGTGTCTGTATACTCATGAGGAAACTGGTTTGATAAAGTTAACAATAAGATTAGAGTGATAAGTGTTGGATGATGAAAATCTCACGTCGGCTAATTTAGGGAGTACTCATGGGTTTATAATCAAAGAATACTCTCTCCATTGGTTTGAGGCCTTTTGGGGAAGCCCAAAGCAAAGCCATGGGAG
>NC_036645.1:2308608-2317059 GCF_002806865.2 Cucurbita pepo subsp. pepo | reverse complement strand
TTATTCGTTTCTCTCTTGTTCCTTTCTTGATTCTTTATCTTTTTTTTTTTTTATGGTCGTTGGGTGGATTTGGAAATAACCCCTAATTCTTTGTAAGCTCTTTTTTATTGATGTCTAGAAAATAAAAGTAAATGGCCTCCTATGTCACTGTTATTATACTCTATGGGTTACACATCTGTTTTTCTCTGTTAACTTTCAAGAACGTTGTTATGTTTGTAAATGCAGGGCTAGTGAAACAGAATGAGCAACGATGTGAGCAAGAAATTGAGGATATTAAGCGGGGAGTTAAATGTGGAAACATTACTCCTGATACTTCACTCATCCGATTCTCTGATGAAGCTCTTGATGAGCAGAAGCATAGCATTAGAATTGCCGATGAAAAGGTTGCCCTTGCCGTTCAGGCATATGATTTGGTATGTGGAAGTTCAATGAAACTTGTTTAAGTTGCGTTTGCTTTTCCATGATGTCGATTGAGTGTGACTTTGAACTCAGGCACTCTCCGCTTCATGATAATGATTCGACACTAATTTTCTGCTCAATTCAAGTTAATATAAGAAAAAGAGATAAATTAGACCACATTTGATAACCACTTGGTTTTTTTTTTTTTTTAAATATGCTTGTTTCTCCCAATTTTTCTTCAATGAGTTCCATCATTCTTAAGAAAACATTTGAATTCTTAGCTAAATTTAAAAAACAAAAACAAAAACAAAATTTTGAAACTACTTTCTATAGTTTTAAAAATTTAGCTTGGTTTTAAGGGAATTCATAGGTGAAAGTAGTATTTATAGGCTTCATTTTGATAAACTAAATGGTTATCAAATGGAGGCTTACCATTTTTACAAAATGTATTTAATCGATATACCGAGGTCTTTTTAGTGTTTGCAGTTTTGCACTCGTGCACTTGTCTCCTCTAACCTCTTGTTTGGAAAGAACCACTGTGAAAGAAACTTCATGTTTAAACTTGTCACCTACTCGTACATGCCCTAGAGTGAGGAGGTATGAGGGAGTCTCCCAGATTTCTCTTAAGGTCTCCACTTTCATCTCAATGCCTGACACAGAAACTAGTGCCTCATCCTTTACCACCAGTGTCAGATCTTGATATTTGACATAGAAACTAGTACCTTATCCTTGACCACCACGATCATACCTTCGACAAACCTCTTTTCTTTTTTATGCTATGTCGTCTACAACTATGGATGTTTTTTTGTGTGTTTTCTTTTGTTATTTGGCTGGGAAAAGAAAGGCCATCTTCTTATTGTTTATATTCTTATCTACACTCTTCATTTATATTGTGCTTCAGGTAGACACTCACATACAACAGCTTGACCAGTATTTGAAGAATTTTGATGAAAAGCTTCGTCATGGTAGTGCATGCGATTCCACCTTTGATATCCTCTATGCTCCAGTGAATATGGAGCATAAATACATTTATCTTTTTCATTTTGGATCCAACTCCCATCTTTTATATCATGGTTATTTGCAGAAAGGGGGAGTGCTGCTGCAAGTGGGTTACCAGCTTCTAGTATGGATGGTGGTACAAAATCTGGACGGGGAACAGAAGGTGGTAGAGGAGGGCGTAAAAAGTAAGATCATCTCCTACATGATTAATGTTGAAATTATCTACTGATATAAGACACCATTTACTTTAGGTTACATAATTACATTACTGTTTATGATGAATTGGGAATAGTAGTATATACTACAAAGACATTTATTTTATGCATGTTGGGCAAGAGTTATAGGACATCATCTGTGACGAAAATTATTTTGTACAGAACCCGGCATGGCCAGACTGCGGCTGCAGCTGCTGCAACAGAAGCATCAACTGCTGCAACTCCCACAGGAATGGAACTCGAATTACCGGTTGATCCAAACGAACCAACTTACTGCCTCTGCAACCAAGTTAGTTACGGGGAGATGGTTGCCTGTGATAACCCTAATGTATGTGACAACCCTTTCCCCCTCTACTTACATTTCTTTTTTTTTTTTGTGGTTTGAGTCTATAATCTAAGCCAGTCTTCCCATTCATACAGTGCAAGATCGAATGGTTTCATTTTGGCTGTGTTGGTCTAAAAGAACAACCGAAAGGAAAATGGTACTGTTCAGATTGCGCGGGCTCGAAAGGTCGCCGAAAAGGAAGATAATACAGGTATCAGATCAACAGTGTGCTGCCTTATTTTATATGAAATACATTAAAGTCAAATGTAACTGCAGAATATCCTGCTCAGCTAGTCCATAAATTACTTGCAATTCCAATCCTTGTAAATACTGTTTTTGCTTTAATGCTGGTTTTTTAGTGGCTACAAAAGTTTTGAAATTGTAGAATCTATGGCAGTAACTCCAAATCGTTTGAGGCCCCTTCTCATCCTGGGAAGTTGATCAAGTTTCTTCAAGAAAGTGTCAACTCATGAGGATTTGAAGTGGGCCTTAAAACCATTTGAAGATACAGAAAATATGACACTGTTTTTCATTGTAAAACACACTGATTTGATTTGCTGCATGGTTGGGGATAAAAACAGAGATGCTTAGGCGTCTTTGGATGTTTGTTAAGAGGAGACATGAAGTGTCAAATTTTGACACTTTTGTGCTGTTCATTTTTGTTGTACATTAGTTTGCCAAATAAAGTTATTTGGAGTTCAATTAATTATGTTAAGTGAATCTTTACCCATGCAAGAAATAAATTGACCTTATATGTGTTATGTGTTTTGTGAAGTTAGAAAAATATTTAACAATTTAATCCCTATTTCGAAAAAAATTTCGAGGGAAGAAGTGAAGTTTCATCCGATGTGAGCAAGGCCCTTCCGTTGCAGGGTAAAATGGGGTTGCTTAACTACAATCTACTCCACAAGAAGGTTCTTGTGCTCGTGTACTATAGTTTATGTATGTACTTTGAGCTAACGTTCAGATTGGTATCAATTTATAAATCTTATCCATCAATAAATGGTAGATTTATAAATTTTGTGTTTTTTTCTTGATTTAACGATACTTGAGGTAGAAAATTTGAATATTTGATTCGTCCTAATATTTTTTAGATAATTTAGATATATATATATCATGTCCCAAACTTTTGATTAATTTACGATGTAAATTAGAAACATGTATTCTTAAAAAAAAAACCATATGGACTAAGTGGATGTTCAATATTAATCTTAGACAATTGTGAAAAAGAATGTATTAAAGAGCTATACCCTAGGAATCAAATATATAACCTAGTAGCATGTTCTCCCTCCTTTTAAGGTCGGAAGTTCAAATCATTAGAAGTAAAAAAACGGTCCGAAATGAAAATCACTCCTAAAATATGAAAACTTATTAATTACAAACCCTACTACTTGCAAGCATTATCTACAAACACACAAAATCCTATGACTCCCAAACTTCTGTACACAGCAAAACAGCAGCCTCTACAAGAAAGAGCAAACAAGCATTCGCCAGGCTAATGTCTTACCAGAAGACAAAATTCAAGCAGGGAACTAATCACATATGTTATACATCAAAGTGGCCCTGTCCCACCATCCTTCTCAGCATCAGCTATGCTCGAGTACGAGGTGAAGTGATTCGACATCTCCCAGCTCCAATCTTCATTCCTCGACACCAACATCCTTGGCCATCTGTTAATCCTCACATAGTGTTCTCTGATCTTCCCATCACCAATAATGGTGGTTACTGTGGAAAAGCAGCATTCATGGCCACCCCATACTCTGTCATCAGGATCTGCAGTTTGGTTCCCATCGAGATGGAAGTAACGACACATGAGAAGGTGGCTGCCTTGCCAATACGGATCAAGATCTCGCCAGTATACAGGAGCTTCCTGAGAGGAATGGAACTCAATTCATCATAAAGGTTCCTTAATGATATGGATGTGGAAACTCTGGTCAGCGGTACATTAACTTGAGATACATTGGCATGCAAGCACAAAATTGGTAGATTGTTTTGAAACCAGCTAGAGCATGATATGTTTTTAACCACACGCAATTGCATTTGTAAAAATGAATTTAGGCACTAAACACTTACCGAGACATCCCCTTTACCTCAACGTGCTATCAGAATTGTGAGCATCAACATAGACATTCCGAGAGCAAGTCACGAACACGACACGACACGGATGTGGTGGCACATATCAGACACAGACACATCGCCTAAACTAAAGTACCCATGCTTCACGGGCTTCCAAGTCCAACGAGCTTTTTGTGCATGTTAGATGATTTATAACATAATCACAAGCATGGCTCTCAAATTGTGAACATCGTTCATGAAATTTGTACTACTAACATCCATCATCGGGCATCTAACCTCTCTTGCAGCTAATCGTGTGCGCTGTTACATTTTCAAATTTCCAGATGGGAATAAATAGTTTATGTGCAACTAATAAAAGGAAAAAAGATTAGATGTAGACAGCATGAATCTCTGTAAAATGCTTAAAAGCGGTCAAATGATGTTTATAACATAATCAGATTTGATCAATCATAAAACACAATCATATGTAACAGAATTTCATACAGTTAATTTAGGACTTCAATGTATGTCTCCTAACCAGGTTGCACGTCATTTAGTTCATTACATGAAGGTTAACGTCCAAAAATAAAAGACAGCCATACCTTATTGAAGTGAAATTGCCAAGCGTGGTCACATAAATCCTCCCTCATAATGCGAGTCTGACACAACAATTTAAACCCATAAAAAACGATAGCCAAGTAATACCCGCTCCTCATTCTCCCATGTGTTGGGAGTATATGTGTAGAAGTAGACCATATTCTTTTTTCGAATCATTGATGACAAGCAGTAGATGCACGTGGGATCACACAATTATACATAAAGAACGTATATATACATATATGTTGGGGGTGGAGGGATGGAGAGAGAGACTAACCCGATTGCCATCCATGACAGATAACGAGTAGGCAGCCATCTTTGGAAGACCTCGGGTTTGCGCCAATCTAGGGATATGTGCTTTCCCAAGCCACAGTTCCACACACTAAGAGAAAACATCATAAACTTGTTGACCAAATGTTAAATTATACAGTGAAGAATGCAAGATTTTTTTTTGTTGCTACACCATTTTAACAAATTTGTAGAAATTTTTATCATCATATCCCAGTGTCAAATAAGATAAGACATGGCAAGCAGTCATTACAATCCCTTATACATAACCATGGATGGTGTGAGATCCCACATCGGTTGGGGAGGAGAATGAAACATTCTTTATAAGCGTGTGGAAATCTCTCCCTAGCAGGCACGTATTAAAAATCTTGAGGAGAAGCCTGAAAGGGAAAATCCAAAGTGAACAATACTAGCCGTGGGTTTCGACTGTTACAAATGGTATCAGAACCAGACACCGGGTGATGTGCAACCGAGGAGGTTGAGCCCCGAAGGGGGTAGACACGAGGCGGTGTGGCAGCAAGGATGCTGGGCCCCGAAGAGAGTGGATTGAAGGGTCCCACATCGATTGGAGAAGGGAATGAGTACCAGCCAGGACGAGAGGGTGGATTGTGAGATCCCACGTTGGTTTGGGAGGAGAACAAACATTTTTTTTTATAAGGGTGTGAAAATCCCTCCCTAGCATACGTGTTTTAAAAAGCTTGAGGGGAAGTATGAAAGGAAAAGTAGCTGACAATATCTGTTATCGGTGGGCTTGGGCCGTTTCAGTATTTCTCTGAAGTATCTTATGACGACAGGATTCAGTACCTAATAATGGCTTTTGTACAAAGTGGTTTGGAGTGAAAGCACTTCTTATATGCAGTTCGTGATGATCCATCGAAGTAGAAAAGGCTCAACTCAGCAGAAACAGAGTTCATAAATTTAAGATTCAAATCCCAATGTGAGAAAAGATTACACAAAAGAATGAAAATCATAGGATTCCAGAACCCCATTCTACAACAGATGAACGTATTTCTATAAGCAAAAAACGAGCGAATCGACTCGATTAGCACTGGAATTACTAAGACCAAAGAAAAAAATCAAATACAAAATCCAATTCCAGAGAATCGAACAAAATCAAAAGCACCATAAGATCAACGAATTAATGAGAGTAAAGATGCACACCTTAGAACTCCATAGGGAATCGCTGGAAGCAATTCCATACCAGGATCGAGAGACAAGAAGAGAAAGTGCCACGCTGCGTGAATCAACGTAGCCAAGAATCGCCATTAATAGATCAGAACCCAAAACCTCGAAAGGGTCTTGGAGAAGAACATTTAGGGTTCCATTTTGTTGGCCTCGTTCATCGGAGACATTCTCTCGCATTTTCTTCCTTGTTTTCCACCGTATTCCGCCTCCGAGTAAGCCGCTATGCGCCATGAATTCAAAGCTGGAGAGACAGATAGGATTGAAGGAGAAGGGTTTTGAAGAGGATGAACGCTCGCCGATTAACGTGAAGATGTTTTGATCAGTTTTTTGTTCAATTTCTTGCTCAATTAATAAAAATTAAATTGCAATTTTAATTTTTATGCCACTTTTCGCGCCTTAGTTAGCTTTTTAATTAGAGAATTTATTGAATTTTCGATATATATATATATATAAAGTTTTGTGAGAGAGAAATTAAGTATTTATTTTTGTTTATTTTCGTCTTTTCTGCATATACCTCCGTTGGTCAGGGTTGTGTTAAACACTCATACTCTTTATTAACACCAATCGAGTAGATAATACAAGACACTTGGTAAAATAACTTTGTATTGTTTGAAATTTCTCGGATGAAAACGTACANAATAATACAAGACACTCGGTAGAATAACTTTGTATTGTTTGAAATTTCTCGGATGAAAACGTACAATTATTGGGTTTGACTCTATTGACCTAGTAAAATATGTAGATGCTCATACAATTATTGGGCTAGTGATGATATTTCAATAGGTTGGGGATACTTTTGTCATTTTTCCTAATCGACTCTCGCTAAGAATGAACCAAGAAACAAAGTAAAAACAATAGAGCGAGAGGGGACCAAGGTCGGGATTGGTGTTTGTTCGGTCTTTTTTTCCTATTTCGATCATAGTCATTGACAAATTTGACGGTTGGATTTTTGCATCCGCTAATCATAGAGAAATTATGTATATATAAGTAAGAGACAATGCATTCATTAATACGAGACATGTTAGGAAAACCACGAAAGCTTATACTTAAAGTGGACATGGCGCTCGTTGTTCCTCTGTCTCGGTGCCCTTCTTGTACTTTCTCTTGTTCTTCGTCTCAGGTCGATTGTGTGGGTTGTCGGGCGGAAATTGTAAAAATTAAAATTTTATTTATATATATATATATATATAAAAAGTCACTAGGGACTATTAATAAGATTTTATCAAATTTTGGGATGAAATTTTAATTTTTAAAATTAAATATCCAANTTATATATATATATATATATATAAAGTCACTAGGGACTATTAATAAGATTTTATCAAATTTTGGGATGAAATTTTAATTTTTAAAATTAAATATCCAATTTTAACTTTCACCCCACTATAATACCAAATTGGTAATTTAAGTGGATTGGAGCAATTGTTCCCTCCGTCGCCGGAAAGCTGCCGCCATTAGGTTTCGGTCCGGTAGATTATCTCTGATCACCGCCGCATCCTTGAATCTTTCAGTCCAAGCATACACCTTAGGGAACTCGTTGGCGTCCAGCAATTTGACGTCCACCACTTCTTCAACCACTCCTATCCAGTGCGCAACCCAGCCGAACGCCAAATCCGCCATTCCGATCTCATCTCCGCCGAAGAACTTCCTCTCTCTGCCATCGCCACCGCGGAATCCCCATTCCTCGACGGTTCTCAGCATTTCTAAGCTCTGCTTCTTAGCATTCTCCAATTCTTCATCACTCTTCGCACGGAATATCATAAAAACCGCAGGGCCCTAAAATTACCAAATCTCCGATCATCAAATTAGCGCCCTCCATCGCATTCGCTTAATTTCGATTTAACAATAAACACATTCATTTAATTTCAAACGGATCGAAAATCAACCAGAATCATGATTTTACCTTATCCTCAATGAATTTGATCCAGAATCTCGCCGTCGCTCTCTCAAAAGGATCCGACGGAAGCAGCGGCTTCTCCGTCCAAGTTTCGTCGATGTACTCGAGGATGACCATGGATTCACAGATCGGTTTTCCGCCATGGACGAGCACCGGAATCTTCTTGTGAACCGGATTGTAGTGCAAAAGCAGAGGGCTCTTGTTGGAGAGATCTTCTTCTACGTACTCGTAGGGAATGCCTTTGAGCTTCAACGCCCAAATCACTCTGTAACTGAAAGGACTCGGCCAAGTTCCATGGAGCTTCACTTCTGCCATTTTCAATGGAGGATTCAAGTTGAAAATGAAGGAGTAAGGAAACCGCTTTTTATAGTGCTTTTTTTGGTACCCTTTCTTGGGCTGCACGATTCAATGATCCGAAAGTCCAACAAAATATGATATTATATCATCAATAAATCATGCTTTAAAAAAAATATAAATAAATAAATAAATAA
>NC_036645.1:2269276-2308510 GCF_002806865.2 Cucurbita pepo subsp. pepo | reverse complement strand
ATATATATATATATATATATATATATATATATATATATATAAATAAATAAATATATATATAAGTATAAATAAAAAAATTAGAGATAAACTCCTAATTTAATAAATATTTAAACAAACGCAAGAGCTTACGTAAGGGATTTGTAGACAAAAGAAATATTATATACAAATTTATTATTATTATTTATTATTATTATTATTAAATTATAAACTCGATTTGTCGGATGTATTTAAATAATACGTTATTAAATTTTTAATTTTTATATTTAATTTTAATTTTGTAGTAAGTTAAAAAATTAATTAATTTATTAAATTTAAATTTGAATAATATACCTAAATGGATAAAATCATAATTTTTTATTTTTATTTTTGTATCCAATTGTTTATCAATTTTTTTAAAAAAATTGAATTTTAAATAAAATAAAAAAAAAAGAGATATTTTTAAGTTTCAATAATTAAAATTATAATTCAGCTTTTTTAATACAATAAACTTACAAATAGAGTTCATCTTAATGACATTTTTTTTGTATGATTAAAAAATATTTATTAAATAACCATTTTATTTTTTAAAATTTAATTAAAAATAATAATTAATTTTCTATCGAACATTTTCTCAATTTTAATATATTTTTTTAAAGAATAATTTCTGTTAAAAAATATAAAACGTCGCAATAAATAAAAATAAACCATAATTTCTAAAAATTTAAAATTTAATATTAAAACATAGCTTTTATACTTAAAAAAAATATATTTATTTATAATTGAAATTTCAAATTTGATCATTTTTTAAATTGACTTGCGTGACTTGACCGGTTCACCAACTCCTCCACTCCTTAAACCCTAAATCAGAAAACGTCGGCGAAATGGATATTAGGAACCAGAAGTGTTACCGATTCGTCTCAGATTTCCTCCATTGAAGGATGGGAGAAGTGAAGCTCCATGGAAGTTGGGCGAGTCCTTTCAGTAACAGAGTCGTTTGGGCGCTGGAACTCAAAGGCATACCCTACGAGTTCGTACAGGAAGATCTGACGAAGAAAAGCCCTCTTCTCCTTCACTACAATCCCGTCTACAAGAAGATTCCGGTGCTCGTCCATGGCGGAAAGCCGATCTGCGAATCCTCCATCATCCTTGAGTACATCGATGAGACCTGGCCGCAAAAGCCTCTGCTACCGATCGATCCTCTCGACAGAGCCGCCGCTCGGTTCTGGATCAAATTCATAGAGGACAAGGTAATCATTACGCAGAGAACTCGTCAATAATGATGTTATGAATGTTTCTTAAAGGCATTTTGAAGAAAAAACTCATTCAATTGACCGAAGATTTACCAAATCGAAACAAAAAAATTTAATAAATACTTAAATTACCTGAACCAAACAAGCGAATATGGAACAGGAAGCAACGATGAGGAGGATTTTTGTGGCGAGAGGGGAAGGTAAAGAGGAGGCGAGGAGAGAGAGCTTGGAAGTGCTGAGGACGGTCGAGGAGCGGGGCCTCGGCGGCGGCGGGAAGTTCTTCGGAGGAGATGCGATTAATATGGTGGATTTGACGTACGGATGGATCGCAGTGTGGATGAAGGTTTTGGAAGAGGTATTGGATATGAAGCTGATTGAAGGCCCTGAGTTCCCTCGCCTTCAAGCATGGGCGGAGAGTTTCCGAACCGCCGCCGTCATCAGAGATCACATTCCCGACCACCAAAAAATGGTGCTACATTTACGGCGCCGCCGTGAGGAACTGCTTCCGCCACCAAACTAGTTGCCTTTTATTTAACCCTTTCCATCTTCAAAAATAATATTAAATCAATAATTTTAATTTTAAAATTTAAGTAAACTTTTAATTTCAATTTTAAATTTAATCATTATAACAATATAATCTCTATACATTATAATTAATGACATAAATAAAATAATAAAAATTAAAATTTGATATAAAATTTACTACAAAATAGACTAAATTGGAATAAATTATAAACGAATCAAACTTTAGGGACTACTTATTTTTTCCGCTATAATTTTTTTACGTTTTTTCGAAGCTGACCACAAAAGATGCATCCAAAAGCTTCTCTCGATCAAAACGGAATGTTGGTTAAAAACATCGACGTAGATTCGTCGAGGAAGCTATTTGTAATGAAAAAACCAACGCAATGGCTTGTATCGAGACGACTTAGATCTCCCTACACATATTTTGTCAGTTTTTTTGTCCTACATATTCCGACACGTTAAGCTTGTGTCGGAAAAAGGCTCGTTAGGCCAATGCAACAAGATATCTCGACCCGTTCTCGAGTTTGAATGACGTTCATCAATAAGACTCAATCCAAAAATCCAAAAAATCATACCTTTCCACACCTAGTCGATGAATTTAATCCCAAATAACCGGCGAAATAATCTATAGGGAATGTATGAAATCATAAGCTTAAGCACAAAAAAAAAAAACCCAATATTGAGCCATAAACAACGCGATTGAGATGAAAAAATTGTCGATTTAGTTGAAGAGTTCAAGAAAACGAAGCTGAATCTTCGAGATCCATGAATCCAAATTTCATTTATGGGTGGATTTTCGAATTTCTATACACTGATCGTTCGCGATTTATCCAGCAGAATGAATATACGTTTGTTCCTCTCTCACTTTCCATCGTTTGTTCATCCTTGTCCTCTTCTCGAAGTAAGTTCATAAATCTCTCTGTCGTTCTTGCGATTCCGCCGCATATGGATATATGATTGTGTTTCAGAGTAAGAGTTCGTTTGATTGTTATGGAACAGATGGAAAATCGGAACCGAAGCAAGTAAAACTCTGGGAACGCTCCAGACCGATTCCTCCTGGAGGCATCGATCCTGCCAAAGAACATTGCAGGTTCAATCTAAGCTTCGTTGTTTGTGAAGATTACGATATGGATTTGGCGGGAAGAGGCGGTTCTTTGCATTTTATGGCTTTGATTCTTGTTCCTTTTTGTTTGTTGAGGTTATTGGTAAGAGACTAGGTTTACGCAAACCAATTTCCTGCTAATAGAATATGTCTGAGAAAGATAATTATCCCAAATTCGACATGAATCAAAGTAGGAAGAAACATCAAAGGCCTCTCCATGATGAGCTTGTAATCCTGCAAAAGCAAACTGAACAAACCAATGGATGGACCGAGATAGAACCAACTAACAAACCACAAAAGCTATTCATTCTTATTTCTTCACAATCTTCATTTGAATATGGTGCGGGATTTTTGTATGTAATTGTCTCTAAAACAGTCATTTGTTTGTCATTGTTTCATTTCATTACTCTGTTCTTAGTTGATCTTGTTGCATACATTTGTTATTAGTAGCTTTCTCTTGTATAAGAATACCTTGTATTTAATTCATATATACAAAGGAAATATGATACTCTTTTCCTCATAAAAATCATTTAACAACATTGAAATTGGTCTCTCAAAACTATTGCCAGCGGTTAACTTGGGCCAACCAAGAATGTATGCCGAACAGTCCAAGATTCACAACTTAGTCGATAGCTTAAGGCAAAGGGTGGGTGCATTCTTGGCCACAAATTAGTCTGGCATGGTTCCACTGTATCCACAAGGCCTAGAAAGAGTTACTAAATCATCCTTTCCATTTGCCATACCCTCCTTCGTCCGTTAGGTTTACGAAATCATGCTTTCAGACACATCATTAACGATTAACTTGTTTTTTTTCATGTGTTACTATAAATCTGCTCAGGCACAAGCAGAGTACTGTTTTACTTGTGTTCTTCTTACTCTCAGGGAAAGGTCCTTCACAGCCTGCTCCAAAATTAATTGGGACATCATAGCATTTTGTCTGAACTTGGTAAAATTTCCCCTTCATCTATGATACACTTGCATTACAGTATATGCAGAAACTTCATTATCTTGTTTTTAGATTGGCCTGAATGGTCTGGACTTTGCTCGTTATTCACAGGATTAATCTGTCCATGAAGGATCCTTTTCATTTCTGTTTCCTTTTCCTATTTTTGACAATGAATTATCGACTGCAGAGCCGATAAGCATGAGCCTACATATGCTAAAAAGATGGTGGATTTGTACAACCAGAATGGTGAAATTGATCGTATGCTTTACAGAGATAGATGACATTTGCACTTGTATTACTGGCTCTTTTGATTTTGGAGCCATGAAATAATGTCACCGGACTTCAAGATTCTTGCTGTGAGCTTTGGTTCCACTACTTTTTTCTTGTTTCATGCCCTGAATCATCCACCTTTTTCTATGGGCTATTTGGGCTGTTTATTGAATCCTTTCAACATGTAAGAGACTTAAAGTTTGTCTCGACATATTTGTAGTTACAAGTAGTGTTTTTATAGGATCAGACGACAAAATGTAGTAAAGAGCATTTGCTCAATTTACTTCAGCGTTTTGGAAGAGTGCAGGACTTTCTTTTCAAAGATTTTTTTTGGAAGATAGGCATTGTGAGATCCCACATTAGTTGGAGAGGAGAACGCAACATTCCTTATAAGGGTGTGGAAACCTCTCCCTAGCAGACGCNTGGAAGATAGGCATTGTGAGATCCCACATCAGTTGGAGAGGAGAACGAAACATTCCTTATAAGGGTGTGGAAACCTCTCCCTAGCAGACGCGTTTTAAAAACCTTGAGAGGAAGCCCTAAAGGGAAAGGCTAAAGAGAACAATATCTACTAGCGGTGGGCTTGGGCTGTTACAGACATGCCCTTCTTCCTTAATCTAGCTTGAACAAATGCTCATCTCGAATGGCTTGACTAGTCCAAACGATACCCATCATAATAAACAAGAAATAAAGTAAAAGATTAGGAGTTGAATGAAAATTTCAAGGGGTTTAAAGGAGAAAACATAGGAGGGAAAGAATCTCTAATAATTTAATATTTGGTACTGTTCATAAATGTCAAATCAGAACAAAAAAGAAACTTAATAAAGTAGATGAAGCCTTAATAAAAGGTGTATGAAGGATATACCATGGTTTCTAAACCAGTGAGTATTTCCTCAGACTCCTGAACTTTGTGCTGGGTAATGGTAAAATTGTCACTTACCATCATTATCCCAACTGAGTTATTTATCATTTATTACAGGAAGGGATGGGCTTTTGATGAAGAACTAGGAAAATGTTATGGGTAGTTACTACCCCATGTGTTTTCTTCTCTATGGTAGCTTGATGTCTCTGTAAGAGGTTGCACGGTTTTATGAGAACATTGGAAGCTCTAGTGGGATTTTGACAAAGACTGCAGGTTGGACTTCATGTTGTTTGGCTTTATGTATTGCAATAAACTAGAACATTAATGTCTACTTGACTGAAATATATAATCAAACGGATGCAGATAACATGTTCATGAAGGATCATGATCAGTTCGAATTACAAATTGGTTCCTGAAAAGCTTTGAGTTTGTGGTGCTGAAGAACATTTAAATGGGCCATGGAGTTATATCACTATGTTTGGTTGAATCAACAGCATGGGAAGTCATATGGGTTGTCTTCTCCTTTAACGTTCCCCACTCGAGAATTGTCGCGTCTTTGTTCTTAAGTCTTGAAACTGTTCTGACTCATTAAGCTCTCTAGCACGCACAAAACATCTTATTTGCAATGTAGAACCTTATGTTGAAGAAATGTGAGTCTTTTGTTATGGTTCATTTCATTGGCTGTGAATTCTGATTTGTGGCTTGTTTTTTGTGTCAGTTAAGAAAGATGCATATGGACTTTGGGTTTCAAGCAGAGTAAAAAAGAGGGAGCATTGCATTTATCAGGTACTGATTGGTTTGAAGGCTGAGATCTTTATTTGTGAGATCCCACATTGGTTGGAGAGGGAACGAAGCATTCCTTATAAGGGTGTGGAAGCCTCTCCCTAGTAGATGCGTTTTAAAACCTTGAGGGGAAGCCCAAAGAGGACAATATTGCTAGTGGTGGACTTGGGCTGTTACAAATGATATCAGAGCCAAGCACCGGGCGGTGTGCCAGCGAGGATGTTGGGCCCCCAAGGGGGTTGGATTGTGAGATCTCACATCGGTTGGAGAGGAGAACGAAACATTTCTTATAAGGGTGTGAAAACCTTTCTCTAACAGACGCGTTTTAAAACCTTGAGGGAAAGCCGAAAAGGGAAAACCCAAAGAGGACAATATCTACTGTTACATTATTACCGTTGAAAATTTGTAGTGGTTAGAGAGATTTGTTCACATGTAGAAACTAAGAACTAAGATAAGGTTTACACTTCTCTGCTCAGACCATGTGCAAAGCAACATGGAGACAGAAAACCCTGAAACCCATTTTTTCATTGTGAGACCAAAACTGAGATCCCTTAGTGGAGATTTGTTATGTTGGGGGGAATCATGGACCTGAGGGGCCACATTTTTGTAAACGGACCCATTGTGGATCCACTGTGGAGCCCATTAAATGCTATTTATTATCATTTCCTAGGTGGGTCAGGTTGTGTTGGATTTACAACAGAGAGAGGTAAGAAAGTTTACAATTACAACAAGGTAGATCCAGAAAGAGATAGTCAATAGGACAGTAAGGAGAAAAACAATAAGCCTCATCTTCCTTTATACAGAAAGGAATTCGTAGGGGGAGGAGGGCTCTGCTAATGTGTTTCTTTTGTTTCTGTTTTGTTTTTGTTTTTGTTTTGTTGGTTTACTGTTCTTCACAAGATGAACCCAACACTTTTATTAGAAATGTGAAATGCATCTTCTATGGCGAGCTGCTACAGATTTTCTCTTCTGTTTTGTTTCTTCTTTCCAACTCTTGGCAATGTCCTGAGCTACATTAATGGCGTCCAATGAAGCTCCTGATAAGCCTCTTCTTGTGAACCCAACAGCGTAGAGTCCTGCTTTGCCTTTCCACCCATTTGGGAATGGACTTTTTGGAATCCCATCACTGGAAAAGAACTCATTTTCCTGTGCAATCAAATACTCTAGTTTTAGGGTAAGGAACTAAACAGAAGAGATCTCAAGTTGGGCACATATTTAGAAGAACTGAAGGGTAATGGTCCATAAAAGAGACTTAAAAAACTGAACCCAACTTCCATAACTGTCACATGGACTCTAAAAGGAGAGCCCATTTCAAATATTATTAAAAAACCTGCTGACCTTGAGCCAAGATGGAACATTGCTGCGGTAGCCAGTAGCTAGAATTACAGAATCAATCTCTAGAACTTCTCCATTGACCAGCTCCACTGCTCCTTGTCGGAATTTTTTGATTCCGGTCACCACCTTGATCTCTCCTGCTCTTATCTTCTGTAGCGCTCCAATATCTAACACTGGTGTCTTCCCAGCAGCGTTTTTCAGCTGCAAAGGCCCTGTACATGGCCTTTTAAGTCCATACTTCTCAGTGTTCCCAAGAACAAGTCTGGCAATGATCAGGAGCATCTTGTCGACCATATGAAGTGGCAGCCATTTCATCAGGGAAATTGCTACTTCAAAAGTTGATTTTCCAAGTATTTCTCTTGGCAATACGTGAACCTGTGGATCAACATAAAGTATACAACTTTCAAGTTAAATTTAACACATAAAGCTTCATTTTTAGATGGAATTGAAACGGCAAGTTCAACTTTTAAAAGTTTCCAATGCCTTTTTTTCGTTGAGGTATGTTCATATTGACTTTATAAATCTACATCAGAAGTGAGTTAGCTTGAGTTATTTGATGTAACTTAAGTTGACTTACCGAACTTCGTACCACCATTGATGGCTTGGCATCATGGTTACAAAGATCAAGTGAGATTTCCATGCCGGAGTTCCCACATCCGACAACAAGCACCCGTTTGCCATGGTAAGCCTCGCCAGATTTGTAGTCACAAGCATGCATAACATGGCCACCAAACTCCTCCATCCCTTCAAACTCTGGCACAACCTTCTCAGAATTCTCGCCGGTGGCGACAACCAGCCACCGACAAATGTACTCAACCTCGGTTGGCTTTGGACTCAACGAAACAGTTTTGACTCGCCACAAGCCAAAAGTTTCATCATACTTGGCTGACTGCACAGTCTCATTGAAACGTGGGGTGATATCAAAATGGTTGGCATAGGATTCCAAGTAGGAAATGAACTGAAACTTGGAAGGGTAAGCAGGAAACTCCTCTGGGAAAGGGAAGTTAGGAAGTTGACAGAATTGCTTTGGAAGGTGAAGTTTGAGACGATCATAGGTCCTGTGTTGCCAAAGAGAGGCAATGCAGTCAGCTCGGTCAACGACAACGAATGGGACGCCTTGTTGTTTGAGAGCTGCAGCCACAGACAACCCAGATGGTCCTGCTCCGACAATCACCGGTCCATTGACCCATATACACCGATGATCAAAGAAGCCATCATCAATGGTGTGAGCCAATGGAGGAATACTGATACAAGTACTGTTATGAGTCATAATAGTATTTGTGTGTGTTGTTAACAGGGATGGATAGAAAGAAAAAGAGGATAAATTTAAAAGGGGGTCGAAGAGAATAGAATAGAATATAGTGTACTTTTCTTTAAGATGGAGAAAGCTGAATGTGTGGAAGGGGAAGAAGGCGTTGGAAGTGCTTAAATAGGCAGCTAAGAGAAGAGTTTGGCCAAATGAGAGAGAAGCATGTGATGTGAATTTGGAGAAACAAAAAGAAATTATAAACTTTGTGGTCTCTTTCTTCTGAGGTCCAAAGCATTTATTTTGTCTGATTTAAACCCATATTTTATGCTAAACAGAGAGAGATTTTTTAATAGTTAATGCTTAGAAGTTGTAAACCAGGGGCTCTCTTGTGCTGCTTGTATCTTGCCAAAGATTTTCTTTCAAACTTATTCTATTTCTTTCTGATTCTTTAGAGAATTTATTCTATGATCTTAGCTAGAAACTTGGACTTGAAATGACTCAAACAAGGAATTCGTTTCTATAACCGTCCAAGGTCACTACTAGTAGATATTGTCTTCTTTGGGCTATCCTTCAAGGTTTTTAAACGTGTCTGTAAAACGTGTTTGTTAGGGAGAAATTTTCACACCTTTATAAAATATGTTTTGTGTGGGATCTCACAATCCATCCCCTTTGGAGCTAAGCGTTCTTGCTAACACATTGCTCAGTGTCTAGCTTTGATACCATTTGTAATAGTCTAGGCTCACTGCTAACAAATAATGTCCTCTTTGGGCTTTCTATTTTGAGCTTTCCTTCAAGGTTTTTAAAATGCGTCTACTAGGGAGGTTTCCACACCTTTATAAAGAATGTTTCGTTCTCCTCCTCAACCGATATGAGATCTCACACTTCTGTATTATTGTTAGTTTTGCTAATGATGGTAAAATGATGGGTGATGGAATAGCTCTAGGTTGTCTATTTGATCCAAAAGCTTCCTGATGATTGAGATATGTGGAGGTCTTGATCATGAGTCACCTGTAGTGGTTACCATTGCTTCAATGTTAGTGTCTCTTTTGGTGTCATTTAAGTTCAAATGGTCCACACAGCAAGTTCATGAAGATTCATCAATTCCCTAGAATCATCAACTTCCTCCTAATACTCAATTCTTGTACAAATTCTTTTTGTTGGCTATCTTCTTTGCCTTTTGATTCGATCTGTCTCCCTCTCATAAGTTATTTTTCGACGTTGACTACTAAGTCGGTTCTCTACCCTTTCTATTAATTGCAATATGCATGAAGAACAGGTAGCTATCATTTTCTTTTTCGTGTGCTTTAGCCACTTTTTAACAGCTTTCCTGACTTATGTGTCAGAAATTAACTTTGATAAATCGTTCCTGAACAGGAATTTATTGATTCTCTCCCAATTGGTTGGACTATAGGTGCAATGATTTACTTCACGGGCGAAATATCAAGGAAATGAATAGAAGAAGTGTTTTATCCTATTGGTATGATCTTTCCATCACCGCTCTCGGCTTTGTCTTTTCTCTTGATTAGGTAGTCCTCGAAAATTCTTATTCCTTTTTCACCGGAACTAAATTACGGTGATATCATATTAAGTTCTATACTCGTTCTCGTTTAGAAAACAATAACCTTGATATGATGTATATATAAATTCTACATATATTCTCATTCATACCCCAATGGCTCGAAAACACGACTCTTATGCCAAGAACGTAAGTATAAAAGATTAAGAAATAATAATAATAATTTGAAAAGAATTGTGCAAAATTATAATAATGTCAACCTTCCACCTTGGGTTACTCATAGAAACCTATTGGAATTTGAAGCCACCATACAAAAACTTTTTTCTTTTTTGCTTTGGAATTGCTTCACTTTTTATTCACAAAACTATCTCTACAATTGTTTTCACCCATTATAATTTTAACCCTTTTATATATATATATTTTTAATTTATGACTGAAATTCGAACCTCTAATCTTCTAAATATATGTCTTAATCAATTGAGTTATTTTAAAATAGTAATTTATTTGTATTTTGGACAAAAAAAAAAAAAAAAAAAAAAAAAAAAAAAAAAAAAAAAAAAAAAAAAAAAAAAAAAAAAAAAAAAAAAAANATATAAAATGACCTAGAATGATATAGTGGTACCAATATGTTTATATTTTGAAAAATGACATTAAGATATGTTGACTATTTGCCTTTTAACGGTNAATAAAAATGACATTAAGATATGTTGACTATTTGCCTTTTAACGGTTTTTTGATTCAATGGACGTTTATAAAAAAAGTGAAGGGTAATATTGTAATTTTGAACAAATGTAAGGGTATTTTGGGAAAGAGGGATATATATATATTATTGGAAAATTGGGAATTTATTATATTCTCACCAATTAATTTGTATTTTTTCGATGCAAATATATTTTAGTTCATATTTGGGTCCACCTCTACTTCCTAAATTCTTTATTTATTTTTGAATGGGCTTGCTTGCTTAGGGATGTGAATTAAGAAGTTAATTAGTATCATAATTTCACCACCTATAAATGGATAAAATGGGTACCAAATTCAAGCCTAACCAATAAAATATCGACCACTATTATTCATATAAGTTCGGGTAGAAACAAGCTTCAAACTAAGTTTATGAAAGTACAGTATTGTAGTGTTTGCATTGTACTTTAAGGTTGTACACAGGTTCGGTTGGATTGGGTTAGGTTAAAAAAAAACTCTTGGGTTTGTTGGATTAGTGATACAAGCAACACGAATAGAGTTCACAACGAAACCCAACTCAGGTTGAGCTATCGNTTGGATCATCTCGAACTTTTGGGTTTGTTGGATTAGTGATACAAGCAACCCGAATAGAGTTCACAACGAAACCCAACTCAGGTTGAGCTATCGGGTTGTTTTTTTTTATTATTTAAAAAGATTATATTTATCCACATACATGTTACATTAATAACTACAATCTCATAAAGCTCAAATATCAAACATTTACCATCAGAATGTATTACTAACATGGTTACAAATGCTAAACATTCTTAATCTTTTTAAAAGTAAAGTAGGGTTGCATTGGGCTGTAACCCTATTTTCGAAAAAAGAAAGTGTCACCCTACAGACCGAACGGAATTTTCGGTTTTTCAAAAAGTCAACCTAACTAAAATCGAAAAAAAATCTAACCCAACCTAATCTTTATAGTTTGGGTTGAGTAGTCCAGGTTGGTTCGATTATCAGGTCATATGAACACCCCTAGTTTATGGTACGACACTTGTAGCTAAGTTTGATGGAGTGATACTGTGTCAATGTATGTAGCTATTTCTTCCTTTAACTTTATTTTCTTTCATCGATAATCCTTATCGAATGAACAATTGATAGGTATCTTGTTACTGTCTACCACTAAAAAACATGGTGCGGTCAGTAGTAGGAGGTTCTTAATGACTTATCGGGGAGGTGTATATTAGAATTCTCTCGAATATCGCTATCACGGGCCACGATGATTCTACATTTTTAAAACGAGCACTAGTGAATCGAAAAATTGGTCTTGTTTTTGGAACATGTAAAGGGGTTGAGAAGGTTGAAATAAATAATGGTTTAGGGTTATTGAGATTTGGGAACACAAAAGCCATTATTCCTTTGGGAAATTAATTGTATTATACATATCAAAATTAACACGTATCATACTTGACTTCTTCTATTTTATTTATGTTAATATTATATTGTTTAAATTACGGGTGTTTATATGATCTAATAACCCGAACAACCTAAAATTAAGAGTGCTCATATGATCCGATAACTCGACTAATTTGATCATTTGGAAAATTTAGTAGAAAAAATTTGGTTCGGTCTGCGGGTTGACTTTTTTTTGGTTGGGGCACTGCATTCAACTCAACTTGAAAATAAGGTTACAATTCAACCTTACCCTATTTTTTTAAAAATATTTAACGTGTAGTGGATGTGAGTGATGTGTTGTGGCTGGTAAATATTTGATGATGTTTCAAATGAAAAATACATTTAAAAAAAAAAAATTAAGATTCACTTTAGAGTCCATTCTAGACCTCGGTGTTAGTTTCTTTGTTCATATTTAATGTACCGTTACGTATCATCATCAATCTCACGGTTTTAAAATGCGGGAGAGGTTTTCACACTCTTTGTGATGTCCCACATTGGTTAGGGAGGAGAATAAACCACCATTTATAAGGGTGTGAAAACCTTCCCCTAGTAGACGCGTTTTAAAGCCCAAAAGGGTTGGGGAGGAGAACAAACCACCATTTATAAGGTGTGAAAACCTTCCCCTAGTAATGTGGGATCTCACAATCGAACCGCTCGGTGCCTAACTCTGATACCATTCAAGCCCACCACTGGCAGATATTGTCTAGTTTGACCCGTTACATATCGTCATCAGCCTCATGGTTTTAAAACGCAAATGTTAGAAAGATATTTTCACACCCTTATAAAGAATGTTTCGTTCCTTACTCGAATCTACGTGGATCTCGCACAATTAACATTTCGTTGTAAAAATTAAGAGCTGAAAATAAGGAATGTTTGATGTAATCTTGGCAGCCAAAAAGGTAAGAATATTAATGTCATATGATGGGTCACATGGAAACATGCATTGGGAAAGGCTAACAATCCCACCACCCAACACACTTTGAAAATGGAAATTCATGCCTAATTAACATCTTAATTCAATTCAATGCCTTCCCTTAAACCATATCATTATCAATAATTCCATTTTTTAAACCATTAATTGTACTATTCCCGAATAATGCACGTTTCTTAATCATTTCTTTCGATTCAATGAATAGTAACGTTTCGTGTTTCGAGATAAACATGTATAGATAGATGGATTAGAGTAAAGATCAAAGTAAATAACCCGAGCTTTTAAAATTAAAGATCAAAAGGGAAATATAATTAACGTATCGGGTATCGGGAATTATTATTATTTTTTAATTATTTATTTCCATGTGAACTGATATTTGAATAAACTTGTAAATCATTGATGGGTACCCAAACAAACAATCATTTGGCCTCAAATTAAAATTGAAAACATGAGATTTCAATCATTTATTTCTCTTCCAATCATTAATTTGTTGTTTAATTAAGAGATTATTTTGAATTAAAAAGGGTTTTTTAAAAAGATTGAAGAAAAAAAGAAAAGAGATTAATTTGGAATGATTAATTTGTTGGGTTTGAATTTGTGAATTTAAATAATTTAAAACTCTTATTAAATTAAAATTGAAATTATTAAAAGTTATGCAAATTTCGATGATTAGATTCGGTTGATGAAGGCTGCAAACTTTGATTGAATGAAGCCAATAATTCTATTAAATCTTTCTCCTTCAACCAATCTCTATGTTCTGATCGTCAATGAATCGACTATATTTTCTATGAATCTTNTGAAGGCTGCAAACTTTGATTGAATGAAGCCAACAATTATATTAAATCTTTCTCCTTCAACCAATCTTTGTTCTGATCGTCAATGAATCGACTATATTTTCTATGAATCTTGTTCTCGAAAGTCAAAATCTGGCCGTGCACCGAAATAAGATGACCTAACAATAAGGTTAGGTCAGGCGTTTCCTTCGATATAGATCAAATGCTCTCTTATATAAAGAGATCTATCTATTGAATATGACATACCTCTCTTGATTTCTAAAAAAAAATGATTATTTTTTTGTACGAACAATAAATTAATAATGAGTTGAAAGTATGACAATAATTTTGACATTTTTAATTATTAGTAGTTTCTTAATGCTTCATATTAGAGATATTCTCCTTGATATTGAGTACCCATATGAAATGAGTCTATAGAATTATAAATCAAATTGTTCTATATTGTTCCTCGTGATACGAGTTTTTTCATCACTCGAAGTGAACAAAAATGGTAGAATGATTGTCTAGATTCATTGTTAAAGATTTGAACCTAGAACTCATATGAATAACAGTCATATTTGGCTGCTCGAGAGATTCGAAGCTAGAACTCGTATGAATAACAATTATATCTGATTACTAGAGAGATTTGAATATAGAACTCATATGAACAATAGCTAAACAACAGTTATAGCTGACTACTCAAGAGATTCGAAGCTAGAACTCATATGAACAACAGTTATATCTAACCACTCGAAAGATTCGAAGCTAGAACTCATATGACCAACAGTTATATCCGACTACTCGATTAGTTCTTTTGAATGGACTAGAGTATATGTTGTATCGAAAAGGTATAGTAGATTTGATGAGCCAAAACAAAATCAAAGTAGTTCTTGACATTGATTACTAAAGCAGGAAGAATCATGAAGAATCATGTGTAGTTGGATAATCATTAATGAATATGAAAAGAGGTGAAGGAAAATATAGAGTTGGTCTGTCGGTTTTCAATTCTTCTTTGACCAAAGAGATTCCTTTGAGGATCAGATCCAATTGGTTCACAGAGCCACCACAAAATCAGAGGAACACTCATTGATTAATTAATGAATGAATGAATGAATGAATAAAAACAAATGCAACTACCACCATAACTGTAATAACTGAAATGGTTTTCTGAATATAAAACCAAGAGTCAAATGGTTCCCTTCAAGAGAGAGAAAGAAAGAGAGAGAGAGAGAATCAAATATGAAACATGGGAATGCATGTGGTCTCACATGAAGAATGGAGCAAAAGTTGGCTAAGGCTTGTGGAGAGGAAGAAGCAGTCAACAACAAAGAGGCCATTTGAATCCCTGAAGCTACAAAAAACAAGTCTCCATGTGCTTAACCCATTTGTTTTTTCATTAAAGGACGGCCTGTTGTGCTTTGGTTTGAGTTCATGAAGCTTCTAAACTAAAATATGATCAAAATGAACAATGTTGTTGTATGAGGGGGAAAGTTCATTGGCATTCTAAAACCTGTTGTTGAAGGGCTCCCTAAGACGGGCATTTTACCACAAAGATGCAATGAAATTATAACCAGAAGTGGTGTTGGGTAGAACAAACTATATGCACATGCCTGTGTTTTATATTATTATTCAAATAAACTATGCAAGAATGCTGATTCAATGCACTTAGAAACACAGAATTCCAAATCTCAAAGCTCCCAAACTTAAGCAAAATTAACTGTATGAAAGGGATGTACCGTGTCTGGAGTACACCAAGAATTTGGAAGTTATTGATGCTGCTGCACAAGCTTTGAACCTTGCAGGGAAAAGCTAGTGACTTGTCAGAAACGTATCAGAGATATAATTTTTAACCATTTCAACAAGCCATGTATGTAAGCCACCTCCTTCCAAACTTGAGGTGCTAGAAATCAATAGTTTCAGGGCAGGGGAGGGAGGAACTAGTGGAAGAAACTATGCAAAATGCTGTAGATCTGTAAGATTTGAGTATATATTTGCAATGAAAACTCACATGCTACACACACAAAATCAATTCTCAGACAGTCTGATCAGTTTTAGCTACTATTTCAGCTTGCTTGGCTCAACATATCGACACGAACTGTAGAGGCAACCGATACGACTCAAAGGAAGAAGAGGATAATGATAAAGAAAGTGTAATAGGCCAAGGCCAAACCCACCACTAGCAGATATTGTCCTCTTTGGGCTTTTCCTTTCCAGGTTCCCCTTCAAGGTTTTTAAAACGCATCTACTAGGGAGAGGTTTCCACACCCTTGTAAAGGGTATTTCGTTCTTCTCCCCAACCAATGTGGGATCTCACAAAAAGAAAGGATAACAGATTTAAGGCGAGAATCATACAAATAGAAGACTGATTTGGGTCAAGACCGGCAGGATAAGTTCAAGAAGAGAAATGGATATCAAGTAAATATATCTTTGAGATGATCTGTCACTTTGTACAATATAAAACTGGGGAGGCAAAGGAGCCATTGTCCCAATATATTGGATCGATCTCAGACATCCTACTCATCACTACAATGATGCTGTGACCCTAAATATCCCTCTAAATATGACAGAAAAGTTGAACTGAAAAAGAATAAAACAAAGAACAAATGGAAAGCTTAAACCTATCTCTGATTTCCCTCTCCCTTCTGAACTATTCGAAACCAGCCTAACGACATTATACAGCTCTAAATAATGAACTTTACATCCAGTGCAATGGATGTTACAATGGTAGTGAAATGATTTTTTTCATTTTTTTCATTTTTTTTTTCATTTTTTTTAACAAAATTGAATTGGATTTACAGAGGGCAAAGACTGGTACGAGGCACCGTGGATCATTATATAAATAAGAACCATAGCCTTATTCCTGTAAAAATTGGAAGACCGGATTGTCAAGTAGTTCTGCTGGAGGCTTAATATCTTGAAAATTCTTATCTTGCAAGGAACTGGATATGTCATCGACTGAGAAAGGTATGCTGCAATAGTAAATAAAGCTTAATTAAGTATTTATTCCACCAATGAAGCTCTCAGATGAAAAACTTTCCAATATATGATGTCCTGTTTCTGTTCTAATAATACCTGGAATTGTCATCCAACAAAAAGGAATTATTGTCTTCATCATTGGTATCTTCGGGCATCAAAACCTTCATGCTAGAAATAACCTATATGAAAGAAGAACAATATCATGAAGTTAAAGGAAAGACAAATGGAGGCAGCAGGAGCCAATGTTATAGAAACTTACCTCTTCAGCTACGCTTCTGGTATTGTAATTGTCGTCACAATAAAGAGTACATATTCTATAAAGCTGCTGAACGCTTAATATCTGAAGAAAGACGACACGGGTGAGAGATACGCACGGAGAAGAATGTATGCATGATCTTAGAGAGACTTACTGGACAGAGGTCATTTGTAATTTCATCATAAGATATTCTAGACTTCTGGTGAATAACCTGAATTCAGAAATTGTAAATCCAAGTTATCAAAAAAACCATAAAACATATCATCTCAGCACAACAATAATCAAAATGGCCTTTTTGTTCTATTTAATTTTCAAACCTTAGAAGAGTTGTCACGTAAGATACTGGCTTCAGGAGGCAAAGGAATCTCCGTCCGGAGATTATCTTTTTCCCCCCAATTAGATAAATAATTATATAGCTCATCACGGTAGCATGATCAATAAAAATTTGTTATTCAATCATATGAATTGTGACAAGACAGCGAATGTTAAATTATAGTTAACAGATATAGTACCAAAAGATTATAATACCATATAACAGCATTCATAATAGATATGGCACAGATAGAAATTCAGAATAGTGGCACTGAGAGTACATAGAACAGTGAAGAAACATACCAAGAATCCAACAGCTTGCCTCACTGGTTTTAGCTCATCCCAAGATAACCCGACATACTAGAATTTGTCAATAAAAAGAATGTTTAAGCATAAGGCGTATTGAACACCATAAGTTAATGAATCATTACAAAAATAATAATAAGTGAATAAGCAATTGAAAAGGAAAAGATGATCGATTGAGCTCTAAGGCTTAGGTGTATGCACATTTTGAAGAGGACGCCTGTTAAAATAACAGAGCACCAGCGTACCTCTTCTTTGGCTTGGGTACACCAACTCTCTAACTCAGCAAGTCCTGACTTCACATATTCTCCATTACTAAACGTGCAGCACTCTTGACGAAGTAGAAGACTGAGCCAGCACAATAGCAATGCAAGTAGATTTTCAATTGCATGATAAAAGATTCTAAAATTGATCTCCTAATTTACATATAGCAGAGGTACCTATTGAAAAGCTGTACGTTGATGTATGAAAAAACCTGAGTGAATATCTTCTGGACCAAAACGGCAGGCACCTGTAAAGTGCTTAGCATAAGTTCACAGTGAAATGATATATTATTCACTTGAGCTCCAACAGAAACTATCACATACGAAGTTCGTCTGCAATCTACTAAGATGATGATTAAGGTGATGGATGATGATGCCCCATGAACTATTGAGAAGGCTGCTACTCTTTGTCTCGTCAGATGATTCCTCAACATTCTCTTCCGAAGTTTTGGGAGCCTGCATGTCATCAAACACATCAGACCTGCTACTTTGATCCAAGTTACAAAACTAACCAAATAAGGATATAGTTCATGAATACTTCTAACCAAGAAGGATATATCTAATCACTTGAACCTAGTAAGATATCAATCGCTTTACTTTACAACAGAAGTAATCTGGAACAGAAAGTTTGAAGTCATTGGCGAGATATATATATATATATATTATACTGCAGGAAACTTAGGTTGTTCGTACTTGGACACAAGTTGAAAGCAACGGCGATAGTTCCTTCTTCAGGTTGTCTCTAACTATTCCATATATCTTTTCTACATACGCTGTTAGCTGCTGCTTGAAAAGTAGAGCAGGATATTTGGCTTCAACTTGCCGCACAACATCAAGGGTGCCAACTGGAAGGTTGGCAGAAGATGAACGAAACCCCTGAGAAAATCAACACTTCGTCAACTTTTAATCTATTTGGTTAATGCCTGAAAACAACATAACCCTTGCTTCTCATGAAAAGAAAAAGAAGATGATTTCTCTTTTTTCGGGGGTGGGGGGCGTGGAATATTTGTTACTTGGGTCATTCGCTCAAACAATGATGTCGGGGTGGGAGGCTTTCGTGGTGTGGCTTTTAAACTCTTTTGAAGAAGAAACAACAATGTAGTTGTGTTGGATAACCAATAAGCCATGTGATCATAATCATCCTGATTCTGCAAGTAAATCAAATATTATATTGAAAGACGGAAGAAAAAAAAGAGAAAGGGAAACAGAAAAAGCAAAGGAGAAGAAGAGCATTTAAATACGAACACTAAATTTAAATACATAGATCGGACCAATGCCTCTACGTTTCTATGAATCTTTACTGCTAGACAATGCCCTATCAGTTCGCGGTTCTGCCTTACTCCTTTCCAGGAATTTCAGTTAAGAGAATCTTTTTTAAGATGGATTTCAGTAAAATTGATAAGATAGATATAAAATAACTGCAGCATTTCTGGAGTTTCATGCAAAAAATTGATGTTTATAATTTTGATCACCTCTTCCAACAGACGGACATAATAATGTCTCCACCACTAAGAGAATCTAAGAGAGAAGGTTTACCTCAATTGCAGAACCAATTATCTGAATAAGACGATCAAATACACTTGTTTTTTCTGCTTCAAATGATCTCCAATGGAGAAGAGATTTATAAATTACAAAAGCAGCAACAGGTTTTCCCTCACTGTACCCAAGATCCCGTGTCAAGTATTTCGATAGAGCATCCATGCCTTCCTGCATAGTGTATGAAATAATCAAATATCATGAAACCAAATGTCAGTAAAACTATGACCCATAAAAGGAAAAGGGGGAAAATGTCACTTTCACAGACACATACGTTCTGCCTTTCAATTTGGGATCTCCTCAATTTTGCATCAGCATCGGTACCATACTTTTTTGATGGTGCATTGCTTAATAATTCCTGCACAATATACCTTGTCTTTGATCATCAATGAACATCCATGACAATGTAAAAATACATTCTAGTCGACCAAGATTTTATAGACTTACAAGGTGGCCATTCTCCAAAGGCTGCAGATAGAGGAAAGAAACAGGATCAATAAATCCTCAGAGACCTAAACCTAACAATAGAAAAACCTTTGAGTGCGCCTACCTGCATTGTTATATGTCCAGACATTTTTCTTGAAGGAGGCTTTTGCAGTGCTTGCTGCCTCAGAATTTGGTCCTCAGTTTCCAAGTCAGATAACTTTTCCTCAAGCCTGGGACAAACAGAATAATTCAAATACCCTTCAGAAACCTTTAGTAAGGAAAATCACATCTAGTCAATATCCATGCAGAGACTAAAGATACATGTTGATACAAATTAAGAGAGCAAAATAACTGAAAACCTTTGCATGGCAGTTTTTAATTCTATTATCTTTGACTCTGCCTCCGTAGCCTGCTTCAGCCGCTCTTCACTAAGTCTGTTACTTTCCTCAAATTTCCTTTCTGTTTCATCAATTTTACTTTCCAAAGAACTAACAAGAGCCTGCACTTGCGCGTAACCGAATAATACAGTTGCACAAAAACGTAAGAACCAACAACTTCACAGAAGCATATTTAGGATACAAAAAAAATAAACATCCACATTAATGTAAGATTTGAAAACCAGACCTTAAGTTCTTCATTTTCAGTAGTTAGCTTATTGATAAGCTCATGATCAACAACTGGAACCTCCTGTATGACTGGGACTTCCACAACTACTTTCTGTGCAGCTACTGGGACTTCCTCAACTACTTTCTTTGCAGCTACTGGGACTTCCTCAACAACTTCCTTTGCAGCTACTGGGACTTCCTCAACTACTTGCTTCGCTGGGACTTCCTCAACTACTTCCTTTGCAGCTACTGGGACTTCCTCAACTACTTCCTTTGCAGCTTCTGGGACTTCCTCAACTACTTCCTTTGCAGCTTCTGGGACTTCCTCAACTACTTCCTTTGCAGCTTCTGGGACTTCCTCAACTACTTCCTTTGCAGCTATTGGGACTTCCTCAACTACTTTATTTGCAGCTACTGGGACTTCCTCAACTACTTCCTTTGCAGCTACTGGGACTTCCTCAACTACTTTCTTTGCAGCTATTGGGACTTCCTGAACTACTTTCTTTGAAGCTTCACGGATTTCCTCAACTGCTTTCTTTGCAGCTTCACGTTCCTCAACTACTTTCTTTGCAGCTTCACGTTCCTCAATAAGCAGTGCTTTCGTTTCCTGAAATTGAGTTTGTATTTCTTCCAAAGCAGACTTCAATTTTGTGTTTTCTTGAGTCTTGGCATCCTCCATGTCAGCCTGCATTAGTAAAATGTTTACTAGCACCAGCATTACTAAATAACAATAGGAAATTTTCACAGAAATATTATCTCATATAATATCAAAGCTTGTATTTACTTGGGATAAACATATATATACATACATCCAAGTAAAAGCATGGGGGCATTATTGGAATATCTAGTATAGATATACACGGGGAAGAGGTGTACCCTCATTTGTTTCTCTTGCTCCAATCTCAATGTTAGTTCTTCCACTTGCTTTTCCAACATATCTTTGGCAGCTTGAAGAGCGCCAGTTTCCTTAGCAGCCTGCACACAATTGCAAATTAAAGATTCATCTTCATTGGAAGTAATTAAATAATATATTTATATCGATACTGGTATCTTAACTTTACAGTCTAAAATTTTGAAACTGGTGATGACTTATGAAATAATGTAATGAGGCAATAGATCTCTAGCACAATAATCAAGGTAAATTTGATGTTGCTACACCAATGCGTGTTGGGTAATAATCTAAATTAACTGATTTGCTGGCCTTACAACATAAACTTTTGAGATTAATCGCAATTAACAATCATAACATAGCTCAATAGTTCAAGGTTAACAACCATACGTATACACAAAATTATCGAGAGCTTATTCAACAGGAAACAGAATTTTGTTAAAATAATCTTCTACGGAAAACTGCTACTCTTGCCGACATGCGAAAGGCTCGCATGACAGGGCAGAGAAAAACTATCATATTTTTGAAGCTTGATCATGTTATGTTAGTAATCCAGTAAAATGCAGATGAAGCCCAGCCATTCTAAATTTAAATAAAACCAGTTATCCTGATCCCATTAAATTAACATTGATATTAAAAAAGAGAGAGGGAGAGAGATGTAAGTGATTAAGTGAACTGCACCATAAATCCATTCAATAATTAAAATATACGAGAATTTCGATAAGTGAGATAAAAGTACAAAAAAAGGTCATATTAAAGCATGTAGCATAGATACAGAAATCAAATAATGGGAAAGGATGATACAATGGGAAGATATTTCCAGTTCACTCCATTGGCGCTGTGCCCCTGCTGTTAGTGCTCTCTTTTGGTCCATAGTGTTAACTTACCTTTAATTAACTTAAAATAATTAGATTCATTAATAGAAAATCAACCGAAATAACAAAAAGTGAGCTTGAGTGAAAACTTGAAGGTAAGTATACACTAAAGTCTTGAAATGTAGAGACCAAATAGAAACTAAACTCAAAACTAAAGGGTATAAATGTAACATTTTAAAACTCAGGGACCAAATGGAAACAAACTCAAAATTCAAAAGTAAATGTGTAACATTTTGAAACTAAAGATCAAATGGAATCTATACTCAAAGTCAAAACCCAAGGACCAAAAAGGTATTTTTCCCTAAAAATATAATTTCTTAAAGAAGAGGGAGATAGAAGATACCATTTTAAGCTTGCGAAGTTCTCTGCGTGCAACTCTTCCTCTCCAAGCACATTGAGTGGTAATCGCAGCTTTTTTTAACCTTAAATAATGCATACGGGCCAAGTATTGCCGACATCGACTCTGAAATATACAAGAATTGTACAAAACTACACATTAAAAGTAAGAAAAGAGAAGATTTTAAACCTAGAGAATGATTGAAAAATAAAACTACAAAAAAAAAAAGAGTGGAAAAAACCATCAACTTCTCCACTTCTATAGGCTAAATCCTCCTCTAATTTACTACTAGAATCAAAATTACTATCAGTTTTCTAGGAAGGGTTGTTAGTATATTCAATGTTTCCTTGTGTCTTCCCTTAAACATTGAAGATTGGTTATATGAAGTGCACTCCTGTTGGTGGTTAAACGGAAAAGTTAAGCTTCTTTGGAAGTGATAAAAAAATTTCACGGCATCCAGGGAAAAAGAAACGAAAAGGAATATGAAGACACGGGGAAATCTTTGTACAGGTTTGGTGATTATGTACGTTTGACTGCGCTCAATTAGAGTGCTTTAGACATATCTCTGTTCAATAACCACACCATTTTTTTGGTTTATGCATACCTTACGTAAATCATGTGTTAAGAACTGCTAATGGTAGGAATGTTTCTATAATATATATAGAACTACTGATGGTAAGAGAAAAAAAGAAGCTCTTATTTTGAAACTTGCCAAATGAGGGAGGATCTAGCCTTCCCAAGGATTAAGCTATTAAGTCAAACACAGCGAACTACTTCCAAAACCTTTATCCTACTGCTAAAAGTTCAGAGCTACTTTAGATGGGAACCGTGAAATTAAATTAGTTTCATGGGCAAGGATTAATTGAGAAGGTCCTTTGAGGCAAAATGCCCTTGAGAGTGTTCAAACATCATCAGAGTTTACCTACTCGAGGTTTTCCAAAACTTTTCCTTAGAGAGGGTGCTGAACGTGTGCCTGATAGAGATTTTCATTAATTCTAATGCAAAACAAAACGTTCAAGATGAACACTTTTTTTTACCCATTTTTGTTAATAACATCTCAAAATCCTTGGCAAGGTCCGGGTAGATCTTTTGAGGAAGGGGGTTTCTAGAGCTATCTCCAAATCCTATTTGCCTTCATAAAATTAAATAAGCAAATTATTATTCAATTTGGTTGCTATCGAGGTGGTGGATGAGTTTAGATTCCTCAAGGATAAGGCTTGGGATGTAGTACGATTTCTTGGAGGGAAGGAGCGTGCTAATTTTCCCACCATTCTCTCAATGTTTAATGTCCCAACGTTCAAAATTATTTAGGAAGTTCTCCTGAAAGGAGTGACACTAGTTGAGGGTAAGTTAAATTTTTTTATACAAAAATGACTATAGAATTACCAGTCCTTAACTAGTGCAGGGCAATAAACAAATAACATTTCATCGTCCATGCTTCAAAACTACAAACAATGATAAGATACTCCTGCACTTCAAAAGGCACGGACAAAAGCATGAGCACCATTGAGAGTAAACGGATTAGATATCAATGCCTCAGTGATTTATCTTTACCTGAATGATAATTGCAGCTCTTGTATCCCTCCTGAACTTGAGCTCTTTACGAGCAACCATGCCATGGATACCAGCCTGAATAGCTACAGCTGAAGAGCGCAATCTTTTATAGGAACTTCGGGCAGAACACATGCGCCAATACTTTTGGATTTTGATAGAAGCAGCTTCCATTCTGATGTTTTCATACTGCTGGCGTGCAACTTCCCCTGTTAATGGGGAAAAAGTATAAATAAATATTTTTTTGAAAAAGAGGCAAAAACGGTATGATAATAAACAAGCAACTTAATAACCATAACTTTACATTTTTTTTATTATCTTATCTTTATCATCTTTATTTTATACCCATAATCTGAGCTTACTGTAGCAATGAGTCGCTGATAGCTACTAATGCATTCAGGTTAATCGACTCTGTACCTCTACAAAGTGCTTGAATTTGTATAGCAGCCAACCGCAACGAAATAAAACGATTCCGTTCCAAATATGAGCGAACTTTCCTTTGGATAACACTAGCAGATCTTCCCAAGACCTCAGTTCGGCAGCCATCTAATTGTGCCATTTGACCAGCCCTAAGAAACACTTTGGTTTTACCAATCTGCCACAAAGAATCAGAAAATCATTCTTACAACTTCAATGAGAAATATTGCTCTCATCTAACCCTCAATACACAGAAAATGTATATACTTAATGCATCCAAGTCCCTCAAAAATTTTGAAAATGACAGTTAAGAAAATAATAATAAATCATAACCCTTCAACTACAACATCTAATTCTGCCATTTGACCAGCCCTGAGAAACACTTTGGTTTTACCAATTTTCCGCAAAGAAGAATTAGAAAATCATTCTCACAGCTTCAATAAGAAACATTACTCTCATGCAACCCTCAATAAATAGAAAATGTATATACTCTTAATATAATATTAGCTCCAAGTCCCTCAAAATTCTGAAAAGGACAGTTATGAAAATAATAATAAATGAAAGCTCATTGACTACATCCAAGTGCAAAGACACTGAAACTGGAGAGAATTCAAAATTCCTTTAATCATTTATTTATGAAAATATAATTTGGAAAATCAGGAAATCTGGTGCAAGCTTCTTCAAAGCTGGAGCTTAAACTGATCTTTTTTCTCAAAGTTCGTAAAAAGGTTTACCTTCCACTTTCTTGTGGTCCAACATTTATAACCGTAGCAAAGATTTTGTGGTCCAATAAAATGAAATAGGTCTTATGGAGGGTTTGGTTGGAAAGAACTCATAGAACATTTAATAGTTATATCGGAAATCAGGAAGATACTTAAGGGTTTAGCAGGGTTCAATGCTTCTACTTGGTGTGCTCTTACTAGATCTTGCAATTATGATTCTTCTCTTTAATTGAGATTTTCCCCTTCTTTATTGAGAAAAAGTTTCCTACCAGTATATGTGCACACACGTGTAACAGGAAGGGAAGCTTGCTGCGGATAAATTATCAAATTTGCACTACCATACCTGATACCCATTAAGGTTAACTTTCTGCAAAAGCTTCTTACACGCATTGGCTTCATCAGAGCTATTAACAAGTCCAGTGAAAACAGAGTTCATCAGAGCTTCTAAAAGACCGAGAATCTAACATCACAATCTCAAGAAATATCATATATGAACGAATCACTAAAATGCCTTTATTAATGTGCAAACTACCTCCCCTTCAAAACATCAGGTGCCAAGATAGTAAACCGACCAATAAATTCATCAAACGTCTTCCTAGTGGGATATCCAGCACAACTGATCCTGATTGCTTCCATGACTCCCTAAAGCAAATCTCTCTTAAGTTCACGTGTGTATAAGAGAGGTACGATTGGACAAAAAAGATTGGTAAATATAAACTTACCCCACATCGGAGCTGCTGTAAAACATTATTATTCTCAAAGATGGATGGTTTAAGAAGATTGTTTGGCTTTACACAGCGTATGTAGTGTGGCTCAGTAGCATTTAGTGTCTCGAGCAAAGTTTGAAGTTGTTGCTGGAAAGGTTAAAAAATGGAAATTAAATTAAGAATATAAAAATACAACGAGCTTCATCATCAAATAAAACACACTGCTAATACAGAAACATACCTTAAATCTAGTCCCTATTGATGAGAACTTGGATGATTTGGAGGTTTCTTCAGGTAAAGGGGGGAATAGCCCTGCAACAAAGCAGCACTTAGAAGCACCCAACAGTGCTTGATGCTCCGCAACAACATAATCTTTGTTTTTGTCCAAGAAGAGTTCAGTTTGGTACGTAACCTAGAATAAAATTTACCACCACAGAATTATAAAAAAAAATGGGCCATCTGAAGAGCCTCTAGCGGATAAAACATCAATGACAAGAGTACTTACATCGCCAGCATAATGACAAATTGTGAAGTCAGTTCGTGACAATTTAGGCTTACTAAATCGCTTATGGTCCCTAAAAGTTTGATATAGTTTCTGAGCAAAAGTCTCATGTGTGGATCTCGGAAACATGCTACAAAATGAAACCAAGGAAACTATCACCTTCCATTACACACACACACACACACCCAAAACCTGTTTATAGACAGATCTGTCTTGTAAATACATACCAAGCCTCATCCAGAAGCGCAATGATGCCACCAGGTTTCTGAAAGTAGTAAACTTAATATTAAAGAGAAAAAAAAAAAAAACTCAATGTTCACCATAGTAATCAAAAAATGAATAATTGAAGCAATTAGAGAACAAGTGTCGCACTAAACAACTAGAGAAATGTTGAGCCACCACCTAGCCATTTCATGGAAGTGATGAATTATTGTATCTGTAACCTTTATTTTTGCATCTGGTATGAAAATGACATAGATTTTGTTGAAGACATGAAGAACAAGCAGAAAATTCCCCTTCGTCTCTCATCTGTTTTGGATTAAAAACTCTCTAATTGAATTGTTGCAAAATCCAGTGCAATAATTTTTTCGTAAGTCAAGGATGTCTCTAGGACTATCCATTTACCAAGTTTAGATCTCCCCTTGAAACTCGAATGTGTTGTTTGACCACCTTTTGGAGGTAGAAAGAAATTGGATGGAAAAAAAGTTGGTAGATTTCTGGGAAATGATAAGAGATATTCTCATAAAATTTCAAGAAAGATCAGCCATCGTCTTTCATTTTACAAATCAAGCTGAAGAAGGAGAAATATTGTAGTTGGAGCTAGTCAATGATAATCAACTCCTCAGAAGTTACGCAAAAGTAGTACAAAAGAGGAGGTCAGATGCTTCTACATTTTGGGTGAGGAAAGAAAAGGAAGTGGTGGAAATGAACTTCAATACTATCTTTATGGTTTACAAATTGCTAGCTCACAACCCTTGGAAGGACATTTGTGATGCTTAAGAGGTTTATTTTCAATCCAGGATTTCTATTAATCCCTACATGGAAGATAAGGGGTTGTTGAATTGAGTGTTGATTTTTCTCGGTTGGACTTTCATGGAAAATGGAGGCAAATTGAGAAATGGTCCCAAAAATAACACTCTCATCCAAAGCTAATTGAGGGATATGGTGGCTGGATTCCTTTGCAGAATTTACCTTTACCTTATTGGAAAAGATCTTGTTTTGAAGCAATTGGTTACCATTTTGGAGGTTTCATCAATATATCTTCCCAAACTCCTAATTTTATTTATTGTACTGCTGTTAGAAAGCATTTGTCGTTTCATTCCAACTGAGATTGCGGTAACATATGGGTAGTTTGAAAATTTTCTCACATTTTGGGGGTATATATTTTATTGATCCTCCAAGCATTGATCATGGGGATTTGTCTATTCTTAATTTTACCAATTTAATGGATCGAAAGAGAATAAATTAAGCTATGATGGATGAAAGTTTCACTTTTCCATCGAAGGATTTTATGGCCAAAGATGTCGAGTTGAATTCTCTTCCTTTGCATGATCAGCTAAAGGTGGATGATCTTTTTCTTCAAGATGACCTTCAGGTTACGCAAAAATTCACCAGCTACTGTTTGGTATTCTCAATCGTTTATTCAGGTTCTTATCATTTTAAACCTATACTGAATGTCTCTATAATGAAAAATAAACTTATTGAAGCCTACCCTCTCTATTATACTAAGAAGAAAGATTGCTTTGGTATTTCAGAAAATTAAGAGATCAATTCAAACATTTTGGAATAAGCTTGTGCTCTGCTCCCCACTTGCTTAAGTAGGAGCCCCTTCACAATCTACTAACTCTTTTACTCTTTCAGTGATCACTCCTCCAAGTTCAAATGACACTTCAACAAAACGTATCATTGACCCTCCCACCACAAAGTATCCTATCTCCTCTCCAATTACTCATGATTCCGAATATGATGCTAGTATGAGCAGTGATGAATCTGAAGCATATTTAGTTGAGATAATAAAACTTTCTGTCGAAGGCTCTTTTGCAGAAGCATTTTAAAGTCTTTTTCGGTTTTGACAAAAGGAATTCAGTTGAAGCTTCATAATCAGTAACAAAGTATCCTTCAATTCCTCCCAAATTCTATTCCTTAATTGAGGTTTGTGGATTACATATGAAAGAAATCACTCCTCTATCACCACAAATTAAGATATAATTGTGTTTTACTCATCTATTTTGATTGTCCAACAATGAGAATTACTTATTGGTAATCCAGTCTCTGGCGCCTTTTACTTTTTCATGTTGTCTTGAAGATCATTTTTAGTTTCAATTTTTTATTCATTTTAGAGTTTGAAGGTTGCCTATTTTTTGGAAGGTTACAGGGATGTTTACTTTGGTGGTTTGGAGTTCTGTTCGGTTAGGCGTATTTGAGTAGGTTCGCAGTTGTCAATCTCCTCTCCTTTTTGGAGCCCTGAGTTCTTGGCTTTATTTTGATGTTTCGATTGAATAATTATTTTAGGCTGTTTGTTGAAGAGCATTTAGTATTATTTGGATTGTTAACAATATCCTTCTTTGTAATCCTTTTTAGTTGTTTCTTTTCATTTCTCCGTGGAGCTTTGTATCTTTTGAGTATTGGTCTCATTATTTCAAAAAAAATATTTGTTGATGTTTCAAAAAATCTTAGGGATACTTTTCATAATAAAAGAATAATACCCTAGGAATACATTATAAACAGTTCTATAAAATCTGCAGAAAAATTCAAATTAGTCACGAAAGGAAAGAAACTCTTCTGCACCTTCTCAATGAGATCAAGAACATCCTGATTATCAATAAAATCAATATAACTCCAGTTAATTTCTTCTTTTGTATATTCTTCTTGCTCCATCTTGAACACATGCTGTAAACAACATTCTTCAAGTTAAATTTCAAGATCCAGGAAAGTAAAGGAAAAAAGAGTACACAATTCAAGCTCCACCTGGTTGAAATGTTGCTGCAATTTCTCATTTGTCAGATTAATACAAAATTGCTCAAAGCTGCATAGACCAATACGTACAATTCCATTTAGATAAATTAGATAAAGTAAGGGTTCAAAAGAAGAGATACCTCCGATCCTAATATATAAATAATACTAATATACTAAAGATTGCTAAAAATATATATTTACAAATAAAAAAAATGTAATAAAATTATTGATTTTATTTGAAAATGCAGAATGTTTTTGAAACAAAAAAAACTGAAACAAATCCTATAAAGAAAACGGAATTGGGAAGATCACAATATTAAATGAAAAACAAAACAACTAGCACCAAATTCATTCTAGATGAAGCATTCCCAAAGCGAGTATTGTTCTTCCAATACACTCTCGGGTATGTACTATTGCAACACACTTTTTAGTCACCCTACAATTTACCAGTTTGTTATTTCTGAAGGTTATTCTAATGATATTTGGATGAACAAAATCCCATAAAACAAGTTATTTGTTTCAACACCAATTTTTGACGCGGAGTAACACTGCTAATTGGGTGCAAAAGAGAGTTCCTTTTTCTCATTTTTCCATCTTTCCACTAATGGGTGGTCTACAGCACTTGGATTCTTCACTAACCTATACTGTTATGATGCTAGAACAGATTTTAAAGGAGTCAGAATTAGTATGCAATAGCAGAGACAAAGCTCATGATTCTTTGGAGCAACACCTTTATAAAGCAGAGCCAAGATTACTTGGGATCGTGCCATCAATATTTTCATTTGGCCAACCATAGATCTTTTGATAACAAAGATACATAATTGGAGGAAGTTTCGGAGGTCATCAGATTTCTGGGTATACAATTAGTGTTACTCTATAGAGTTTTTCTTTTGTAAATACTTCTTTCTATTTTATCAATGCTGGTTACATTTTCTCTTGGGGCAGAGGGGGTTTAAGCTCCTTCAGCCTTGTGTGGCTGGAAATGATTTCTTTCCCCTCACCTTTTCCTCTCTCAATGGAACAGTATGCTGTTTCCTACCAATCAAATTATTGATAGAAGAGAGAGAGAAAAAAAAATGTGTAAGGTATTTCCCTCACAATGTATTGAGTTTCGGAGGAAAACTCTTGCCCTAAGGAATACAAAGCTCTCAGCTGATTAGAGAGAGCTGGTAAACTCTCCCTTTTCTCTCTCAAGACAAAAACTACTAAGTGAAAGCATAAATGAAAAATAGACACATGACCACAGGCTAAAAGCAATCCCTCCAGTCCCTCACTTCCCTCATGCACCAGTGGTCCCTCCTCAAATTCTCAACCTCTAACTAACTTGTCAGAGGTATATTGGCTTTCTTGCCCCTCCTCTAATAGACTTACCTAGTGTCTAACAACACTCCTGGCCTGCAAGAGAACCTTTATGAATGTATATTGGCTTTGAGTTTTGAAACATGAAATAATGAATGTATGGTGGCCTCCTTTGGTAATGTAAGTTTATAAGCCACAAGTCCTATTTTCTACTCAATTCGTTAAGGCCCAAAGTATTTGAGCGCCAACTTTTCATTCCTTCAATTGGAAATTGAAGCCTGCCTAAATGGTCTAAGTTTCAAGAAAACCCGATCACCAACATCCAGCATCATCTCTGATGGTTTCCTATCTGTGAATTTCTTCATTCTCAGCCTTCAAATGAGTCTTCAGCCGATCTAAAGTGGCATGCCTCTCCATTAATTGTTGAGCTAGTGTTGTGTTAGCGTCTCAGCTTCCCCATAAGATAACAATAGCGGTGAGGGGTGTCCATACACAGCTTGGAAAGGGAGTGATAGCAATGGAAATATGATGTGGTGCTGTACCAGAATACATAGATACTGCTTTGAGCTCCCTTTCATATATCGACTTGGCTTGTGCTATAGTAGACAAGGTATGGCTGAAGTAGGCTTGTCATACAACTGATTTTCCCTCAAGATATTGAAGACACCTCCCAAATGGCGTATGTGTTCCTCATATCCTGTGCTGTAAATTAATAGATCATCAAAGTGTACCAAGATAAACTTACGTAGGAATGAGCGAAAGATCTTGCTCATCAATGCTTGAAATGTAGAAGGGGCTTTCAACTATTGTCAATTCTCCAAAAGTGAGCACAACCCCTTCACACACTCCTTTTCCTTTCACCGCCATCCCTGTACCCATTAATTGGCTGCCTTTGTCAAAGGTAAGTTCAATTTCTCAACCAAACGTTGAGGAATAAAATTATACATTTCTCCACAATCAATTAAGACCACTACTTCTTGATGATCGATCCGTCCTTTCATCTAAATGGTACCGCCAACAAATTTTCCTCTGCTTCTAGAATTAAATTGTTCTCTTTCTACAATTTCAAGTTCCTCTCTGTTCGACCACCATAACCTAAATCTCCTTTGCTTTACATTTGTGGCCAACATAATAATTTTCCTCGCAGCCGAAACAAAGACCCTTTTAACACCAAGATTGAAATTCTACACCAGAAAGTTTCTTCATCAGACCCTCTTTACGTGACGTGGCGGTGGGATTACTCGTCAGAGTGATCGTACGCATGGGGGTGTCATTTCCATCATCTTCTTGCCGACTTTTCCTCCATTCCAGTTTGATTTAGAGCAAGAACTTGGGCTTTTTCAACTAGAATGATAGGCTTCGAAGCTTCTAATCTGGCCACTTCATGATCCTCCACGCACAAGGCCATTTTCATCATATTTGCTAACCCAATGCGCTACCAACACAACCTTAACAACTAGGTCGAGCAATCAACAACTCGGACGTGTAGTAGTATTCTATCATGGTGGTTTCTTACTTGAAGACAAGGAAACATCACAAAACACTACCCTGCTTCATCGTCGGAATCGTTCCAATAATTGCATCTTCAAATCATTCCATCCTTGAATGATTCCCATTCTTCCTTCCCACGATACCAATTTAAAGCTAATTCCTGAGAACCAAACACAAGCATCTCAACCTTTCTTAACCTTACTCTTATCGCTGAAAACTTCCTCCACCTTCTCCGGATTAGGTTTTTTCTCCAACGTTACATTTGAATCCGCCCATTTCTAGTTCTGTCACGAGCTTTCTTCACCTCTGACCAGGGTCGACCATGATCAAATCCAGGCTAGCTCTAATACAATCGTTGCAAATGGACTCTTGAACTCATCTCCCTGGGACAGTCAGTCGCTCCACTGATCTTCATAAAACTGTGAGGGTATCTTCGACTCTGCGCATCACTTTCTCTTATATTACTCCAACCTCAGCCTTAATATCATCCATCTCCTGATCCATTACATCGAGCCTTTCTTCAACCCACATCCGCACCATTTTTTTCCCAACCTCCCCAGATTATGATCTGATGCCAATTTGTAAGGTCTTTCCCTTGCAATGTATTGATACTTAGACGAAAACTCTTGCCTAAGGCAATAACAAACTCCCAGCCAATTAGAAAGGGCTGGTAAACTCTCCATTTCCTCTCACAAGGCAAAAACTACTAAATGAAAGCATGAAAGAAAATAGACACACTGTCACAAGCCTAAAAGCACACCCTCCAGCCCCTCACTTTGTTCCCTCCTCAAATTCCCAACATTCCCTCTAACAAACGTGTCAGAGGTAATATTGGCTTTCCAGCCCTTGGCTTCCTTGTCCCTCTGCATAATAGGGCGCCTAACCATATGATTCGCTAATGGAAGGTAAAATGAAAAGGTCTCGTGTTATATGTTGGCAACAAAAGATGCATGAAATTGCTAGGTGGGAGTTCATCCTCCACTAATGATGAAAGCAAAAGCATACCGGTTAAGCACCTGTTTGTCTTGAAACTCTCGAATCCATAGATATCCAGAACCCCGATTAAGTGTTTTGAATCACGATCTTGGCCAATTGAGTTATTAATCTTATCAACAATCCTGAGTCCATGAAGGAAATGTTTAAAAAGAGTCCATGATAGAAACAACAATGACAAATTTAAATTAAAAAGTAATTTAAGAATGAAACACAAAACCTACCAATCAAATAATCTTGAATATACGATTTTTGCCAAAGCATCCCTACTAAGAGTTGCAGATACTGTATCGAGACATTTAGTTATGGTTTCATCACGTGTAACTATCACACGAGTACACATTGAATCTTCAAGAGCCTTCTCATCACACCTGCGCCAAAAAAGAAAAAAAGTACCGATTTTGGCTTCAATTATCTCAGACACCACTTCACTAAAAATAGGAGCAAGCTGATTACATGAATAGTTCTGCTGCCATTTTGAGATGGAACCGAGCTTTGTCATCCTTAGGTTCAGAGGAATCCGCATCCTTCCCCTTTGCAAATTCAACATTGCCCAAATGAAGTACTGCAGCTACCACTCGAAATATAGCATCCTAAAAATACAGACCTCAAATCAATTACTTGGGTAGGTTACATTCACCGGCAAGTCGAAGGTTCAAGAGAAAAGAATACCTGCTCAGCTGTACTTATTCCAACGACATCCATAGCTTCTCTAGTAGAAGTATATTCCTTGGACTCGTCCAGTCCATCAAGTTCATAGCAATTAGATTGATTAAGATAATGGAATGTTCTTGGATTCCCTAACTTATACTTTTCAACTTCCTGATCAAAAAGAAAAAGGAAACAATTGATTTCAAGCAGGTGAAAAAAAAAAAACCCTCACTACATTGAAAAGTGAGTTTACTTTCAACGAACAATAAAATTAAATGAACCATTAGCAAAGGAAATGGACGTAAAACGTAGTTTAAACTCAACCACTACTCGTCAATTACTTTCATATATACCATACTAATTGCCTAAGATACATAACATGCCTCGGATTAGAACACAAGTACAGTTAACTACAATTGTAGAGATGGTAAAAGGAAAAGACCAATAAAGAAAGCATTTAAAGATGACGATTAAAAGAATACACAAAATGAGGGAAAAACATATATGTGTATTTTTTTATTATAGAAGTACCAACTTTCATAAGAAAATGAAGANAGAGGGAAAAACATATATGTGAATTTTTTTTATTATAGAAGTACCAACTTTCATAAGAAAATGAAGAAACAAAATTCAAGGGGAGACCCACAAAGAGACGAGCCTCACCAATAAAAGGGAAGCATCCCGCAAGAGAGGCCCTAAAGAAAGCCACATTCAATACATCCTCCCACAAACTATCCCTTCTGAGGGACACTTACCTATTCCTTTCCAACCAGATTAACCACAAAACAACAAAGAAAGTAGCCTGACCTTTCCTATTCCTTTCCAACCAGAACCCTACCCTTCCCCCTCCCCTGAAAAGGGGGTCCAAAAAAATTCATATTCATGACGAGAAATTTACCTCTGTTGATGCACAAAGCATATAAAAGCAATGATAATTCCTCTCAGGATCAGACACTTGGCAAACACGGGAACGTTCTAATAAATAAGTTCTAATAGCAGCTCCAGAAATTCTCCAACTTCGGTCAAATTGGATCTCCACAAATTTACCAAACCGACTGCAGATACACAGTAATCAACTCAGAATCTTATTCCAGTAAAAAGAGCATATAAGAAAAAGCTTGGTGGTCAGAAAATGAAAGGAAAGAATTCCAAAAGTAGGTTGCTCACCTGGAATTATTGTTTCTAACAGTCTTTGCATTGCCAAATGCTTCTAGAACAGGGTTGGACTGCGCAAAGAAAATGTAATATAAAGATAAATTTGTCACCGACTTAATATCAAAAGTCAGGTGCTAAATTCTCAGGATGCGATTTGGAGGGGAAAACATTAGAGATAATAATACTATTAGGAAGAATTTAACTGTTAAAACAACGTAAGTTAATCATTATTGTAATTTAACCCAACAATAAGTAGGATATCCTATGCTTCTAGAACATAAGTTTAAATCCACTCATTTTGATTTCCTATTAATCAAAGGAGGGTATGAGCCTAAACGTAAAAGGCATCACAAATAATTGAATGATAAAATAGTTCTATCAAATGACTTCAGCCTTCAGGATTGATGAAAATTAACAAACCAGTAAGAAGTCCATACCTCTAGTACTTGCTGCTCTACAGAGCGTTCACCAGTTGCAGCCTTCCCTCCATCTCTCCCTCCAACATGGGCAAGATAGCGCATAAGCATCTTTGTACTCTCCGTTTTACCAGCTCCACTTTCCCCGCTAACTAAAATTGACTGGCTTATACCCTCATTAATCATCTGTCTGCATTTTTGGTGATTTTTAAATTTGAATGAAAAAATGAAACATTTAATTATTAAAAAATGCATACATATAATGTGTGGGAATACCTATATGCAGAATTTGCAATGGCAAAGGGATGCGGGCTCAGCTCACCTAAATCCGCCCCTTTATATTGTTGCATTATGCCATTATCATATAAATGAGGAAGTCTTCGAAAAGGATTTACGGCTATTAGTATACCCCCAGTATAGGTCTGTGGAATTGCAAAGAAATTTTAAAACTAACCAGGTTAATACTCCAACTTAATCACAAAGTTCCAATATAACAGCTACAAGCCATTTATAGTGCCAACAACCGCACTTCTCAACCCTTTGCACGAAAGGGGACAGTTAGAGTATCAATAACAGAGACACCACAAAGCAACAGATCAAAAGCCCCCACCCCAGAGGAATGAATTTGCTAAGCTGGGGAGGAAATTGCAGTTACTCACATAAATTTCATTAACATCATAACGACATTTCAAGTTCTGTAGCAGTCCTGGCTCGTGTAAATAAGCTAGTTTTGTCATATCATCCACACCACATGATGGAAATTCAGGATCCTTTGGATAGGCATTTGATGATTTGGCCTCAACCTTTAGAAGAATGAAACATAACAGTTAGAAAGGGACCCCGTTGTTTGTTTTTTGTAAGCAAAGGAGCACAACAGATCACAAGTTAAGACACTATTTCAACTTATTGGCATTAATTATAAGACTGTTGTCCTAATTGTGTTGAGAAGAAAAAAAAAATGAAGCCAACAAACATCATGGTTACGACATTAGTCATCATGGATTTTAACAGAAGGAAATTGAAAATAACTTGTGACAAGTGTACAAACTTTTTGAACAAAGCATCATCAAATAGTGCTACAAAACCTTTTTCAATCAATCAACACCTCGACATCAACCATTAAATAGTTCTACAAAAGCTTTATATATGTACAATAATGTAGAACAAATGGAATTCTGACCGAATGGTCAGCAGTATATAACAGTTTAACATCCTGCAAAGTATCACTTACAGTAGTTCCTGATGAACAGAGTACTCTGATATCTTGACCATTAACTTCCACAACTTCCCCATCTATCCAGGCTACCTCAGGATCCTCAATCCAAACAAGACACCCAACCGCTAGATTTACTTGACCAGCCTGTGGGACGAATAAGAGGTTTAATGTACCGAATAAATAGCAGGGTCTTCCATTTAAGTTCCAACACAAGCATATAAAAAGACATAGCTTAAACATTCACATTTGTATGTCAACAGATAGAGAAAATTCACATAAAAGAGAAAATTCACATTAGACACAAGAGAAGTAAAAACAGATTACTGACTCTTAATGCGTATGTATAAATATCCACAGAAATATAAAAAGTTGAAACGTAAATGATTTCTGGACTGATAAAGCATCTAAAAAGGAATGCATAAAAATCAAATTAGAGTGTTGATGACAATAACCAGACGGTTCAAATTTCAAAATTCCATTGAAGCTTGATGGAGCTTGGAGTTTGTTCCAGTCAGCTAAACTAAGGGCAACGAATTGAGTTCATTAAGTCATAACGATAAGGGCAGCAAATTGATGGAAAACGAATACCATTTCGGGACAAACTCGATCAGCCACAGATCCAAAGCGTCGAGGTAGCGAATCCCAAGCGCCTCAACGACAAAAAATCAATAGGCAATACCATCACACGAATTAACCATTCTAGGGATTTATCCCCGTCCCAACAGGCTCAGAACGGAAGCTGATAAAAAGGGATAAGCTCCGCTTGGCCTGCCATTGTCGTCGTTCGTTCGAGAAACCGTGAAAATGCAGAATGAATGAGAGGATTGAATAGAAGAGTTTCGTTGTGCTCAGTAGAGAATAAGGTGGGATTGGGAGAATTTTGATTGAAGTCGGGAGGGTTGGAGTTGGGAAGCTTTATATGCCGGCATTGATGAGGCAATGTCAATGGCAATGGCAATGGCAATGGCAATGGCAGAGGGGTGCGCGGTGGAAGGTCTGCCGTCGGCGGAAATGGTGTAGCTCCGGCGAGGGTTGTGGGATTGGATGAGAAGGTTTTGGGGAGCCAGAGAGCGACGAGACGAGACGAGAAGAGAAATGGAGCGTGATTGTTCCGGCGGGTAGGAAGCGGGTGGCGTCCTTGATTTGGTCGAATAAAGCTGCCACATCTAAACCGAAATGTAACGCCCCCAACATTATTTATAGTAACTGTATTTTCCTTTCAAACAAAAATATATATATATATATATATATACCTTATAATTAATATTTTTATTTCTTAATTTTATTTTAATCTTTTTTTTATTTATTTATTTATTTATTTATTTATAAACGGATGTGTGATTTTTTCAATTTTTTCATGTAATTGTTAGCTAATATTAATATATATAAGAAAAAAATTAATAATTAATGATTTATTGTATTTCAAATATTAAAAATTTTCAATAAGTAATTGATATATAAGATATAAGATTAAATTTTTTTTTTATGTATGATACGATTCTAATTTTTTAATTTTGTGTTTAATAATTACTTATATTTTTAAAAAATGTTAAATATGTTCCGTACTAATTAGACACAAAATTAAAATTTAAGGACTTATTAAACAAAATAAAATAAAATTTTGCGTACCAAAAAAAATGTAATTAAAATTTTTATTAAATCTTTTTAAAGTATTTATAAATCTTGAAATTTTTTAATTTAGATTTTATTAAAACACAAAATCCAATATTTAAATATTTATAATACCATTTTTGAAGTTTACTTTTATTTATGATTACTTCATTTAAGATTAAATTTATAATTTAATTAAAAATGTTATAAATATAGTAATTATTTTGTTAAGATATTAATGCTTGGTATTATGAAAATTAATAAGTTTGGGAGTGGAGATGGCAAGGGAATTAATTATTTAATCTATATTTTTTAAAACAAATATATATATATATATATATATATATATATTAGTTAGTGGTATTGTAGATAATTTTAACAGATTACGAGGGCAATTTTGGAAGTACGGATATAAGAACGCAGTTCTGCTCCAACAATCCCGGGAAGACGCGGATCTGTAAGATGAAATNCAGATTACGAGGGCAATTTTGGAAGTACGGATATAAGAACGCATGCTCCAACAATCCCGGGAAGACGCGGATCTGTAAGATGAAATCCCAGACGGAAATCAACGGTCCAGATCTTCCCATGCCCCAACTGGCTACTTTTTTAGTTATAGATTGCTCCAAGATCCTCGGAATGCCATTTTAGTTGCTTTTTCCTTTTTCTTTTTCCCAAAAATCCAAAAAATAAAAATGTTAAATTACAAATTTAGTCTTCATTTTTTNTTTTTAGTTGCTTTTTCCTTTTTCTTTTTCCCAAAAATCCAAAAAAATAAAAATGTTAAATTACAAATTTAGTCTTCATTTTTTTTAATTAAATTATTGTTCATTTAGTCTTAAATATTATAATTATAATGTCATTTGCTTATGAATTATCTGACTATTTATGAGATTTTAAAAATAAAAAATAAAAAAGAAGTTTATTTTCATTAAATTTATAATTTAACTAAAGTAAAATTTAAAAAAAATTAAAATTAAATATTTAATTCTGCTATCTTTTTGTATGGCCCATTAACCATGGCCTTTTTTTTTTTTTTTTTTTTTTTTTTTTTTTTTTTTTTTTTTTTTTTTTTTTTTTTTTTTTTTTTTTTTTTTTTTTTTTTTCTTTTTTTTT
>NC_036645.1:2239998-2269030 GCF_002806865.2 Cucurbita pepo subsp. pepo | reverse complement strand
ATTGCCCAAAAAGAAACATTTTTATTAAGGTAAAATAATAATAATAATAATAAAGCTAAAATTCAATTCGACTTGTCGTCAATACTTATAAAAAGAAAATAATAATAATAATAATAATAAAAAGCTAAAGCTCAATTCGACTTGTCGTCATTGAATCCAAGCGTGTTCTTCACAGTGTCTACAGCACCTTGAGCCATATGCATCATTTGCTCTCCCGTCTGCAAATTAGAGTGTCGTTTTAACATATAAGATTTAAACCATAGATTTTAAGGTATACAAAAAAAACCAACCTGTTGGAGAAACCCAGAAGCTTCTTGCTTGCTTGCATGGGCAGTAGTAGTAGCTGCCTCGTCCCTCGTTTGGTTTGCCGATTCCAATTCCGATCTATTCCATTCTTCACGGTTACCCTAAGAACCCATTTACATACTCGAAACCTTAGTCCGAGAGCAATTCTCGTAAGTAAATAAGAGCTTCTTACGAAACATTATTAGCTAAGTTAAAGATGTCCATTTTACCCATGTCTGGGAGACAGGAGGGAGTAGTGTGGAATATTTTTTTCCCGGTTAGATAAATGGAGCTAGGGATGGGATCATATTCCTCATTCCCGTCTCCATCCCGCTTAATATTCTTTTTAATTGTTAAAGACTATATTGTAATACTAAATAATTACATACTGTGAACTCGATTCCTACAAAATAAATGAAGAACTACGCCTCGATAGATGGGGGACGGGGATGGAGAAGGTTCCCCGTTCCACTTCGTCCAGTAGATATCTCTACATTCGAGACTATTTACGACACCATTCTTAACAAGATTAAAAATTTAGGTACCTCGGATTGGTCCGCCTTGAACGATTGTTGCATGCTAGACATGTTTTTTTTTTCTTTCTTTTTAATGATGACTATAATGATTTTGGGAGCTAATTTATAGACCAAAATTGGATCTCATTTTTTACACGTGGCAGTTTTTTATTGGTGGGAATTTTTTGGCTCAGAAAATGTCGTGTTGGCCTACTGAATCTTTCAAATGTGGACGGGTTCAATGTGGACGTTTGGCCGACACGTCGTATCAAATTTGCCTATATTTGGTATATTCATGTTAAATTTTGATTATAAATAAATAAATCAATCAATCAATTAAATTGAAGTGACCAACACAACCAACCAAATAAAAATTATAAAACAAAGTCCTAAAATTATAAATTTGGTACGGTAGGGATATACATGAGTAGGGTCGGGTTAATAACAATCCGACATAAACGGAAATGTTATCTTACTCAATCCAATCTTTATAATTCGGTTAAGTTGGTTAGAGTTCTCGAGTTCTGTGACACCCTACTCTATAGAAGTATTTTAGTAATAGATTCTATAGGAACGTGCATAACAATTTTGAATATAATTCGACTAATTGCTAAATAATGTATTAAATTTTTCCTTTCAAAATGGTAAAAGTGTAAATAAGCACAAGGACGTAAGTAAACCGTTGGATAGGCGGGGTGCACGTGATGTGGTTTTATTGGAACTCGCATTTCTTAAAACTTTATTATCCATGTTGAGAGATTGAAGCAATATTAATGATCATAAATTACATTTTAATGTTATTGGAGATCTAGATCTCTAAAATATATATATATATTAATAAAATATATATATATATTAATAAATTAAACTATAATTTTAGCACTAACTTCGATAAAATTCCTTCAAAGGATTGAAACGTTAATTTTAGAAGTATATCATAAGATGTTTCTTAACGAGAATGCAGGGGTTCAAAAAATTTGATTACTTGAATACTTTGATCAATCTAGCCCAACTAGTACATTTAGATGGTATTAGAAGTAGACATCGGACTCTGTAACATAGAGGATGGATTGTGAGTTCCCACATCGATTGGAAAAGTGAACGAAACATTCTTCGTAAACATGTTTTAGAATTATGAGCTTACGACTATTATGTAATAGACCAAAACAGACCATATATATATTATGTAGTGTGCCAACGAGATTGTTGGGCTCCCATATATATTAAAGTGGGCTTAAGCTGTTGCAAATGATATCAGAGCTAGGTACTGAGTCGTGTGCCAACGAAGTTGTTGGGCTCCCATATATATTAAAGGTGGGATTAAGCTGTTGCAAATGATATCAGAGCTAGGTACTAAGTCGTGTGCCAACGAGGATATTGGGATCCCAAGAGAAGAGAACTGTGAGGTTAGATATGAGAACGAAAGAACGAAACGTTATCTATAAGAGTGGAAAAATGTCTCGTGAAGACAGTGTTGAAACTGATAATATCTGTTAGTAGTGGACTTAGACAAGATAATTGCAAAAATTGAATTGAGTTCATGTAAATGAAGATTTTTAAAAATATATTTATAACCCGAACTATTGAATTGAGTCACGCTTCGACCCAAATGAGCTGCATCACATTAATTTCCCATATGAGAAGGGGATAGAAATTACACNCAAAATGATGTCACAATTCGACCCAAATGAGCTACATCACATTAATTTCCCATATGAGAAGGGGATAGAAATTACACAGATTTCGAATCTTCCATAGCTACATCACATTAAAAACCAGAGAGCTACAGAAAACACAGAGCAGAGGAAGAACACAGAAGAACACCAGACAGCCATTTATTCATCGACTATGGAGAGTATACAACAACAACAGTATAATATAACCAACCTTTTTCAATGCATCAGAGCAACAGCAGCCTCTTGAACCAGAGGTTGAGTGATATGAACAAAATGCTCAGCTTCCCTCTCTATTTGCTCCCTACACTTATCTGGGTTCTTCCCTTCCTTCATCTTCTTCACAAACGCCACAAATCTCCTCCAATTATCAGCCTCAAACAGCTGAGGATTCATTCTCAGGTACGTGAAAGCACACATCGCAGTCTCCTCTGAATCTCCATCGCCAATGAAAGAGGAAGCTTTCAGGATTTGTTCATGGGCGAATTCATCATAGCGTGGGAGAGCATTTTCGCCTGCCAGAGGGACTTGGGCTTTGTGGGTGGCTAGAGCTACCTGCCGGACAAGCTTCTCAGGGGCACAGAGCGCATCTTGTGGCTGCTCATGGTTGCGCATTTCAATGCAGGTGAAGTTGAAGATGGCGCCATGGCGGGCTAGCATTTGAGCAATTGGGAGATAGCCATCACGGTTGCGTGTGTTATAGTAGCCTGCTGTGAGCTCTGGGGCGTGCGAGCGATGGCCGTAATGCCAATGGATTCCAGCGATCTTCACCGATATCTTGACGCCGGTGTTATTAAAGGTCGAGGTGGCTGCTGTGAGGATTCTATCGCCATGGTCTAACAGCATTTGGGAGTACCATGAGAGGAAGAATTCGCCATAAGTCGAGTTCCAGCCACCGCCTTCTTTTCGGAAAAATAGGGTGTCTTCTGGCCAGTTGTTGTAGCTTCCGGCGTCTGTTGGGCCTGTGCTTCCCCATTCTGGTTTACCAGAAGCTTCAGCAGCAGCTTTTAGACTACTCAGCATGTACTGCACATACCATTACAAATCTTAAAACTAAAACTCACCAAAATTAAGACAAAGTTTGTTGTTCATATACTTAAGATTTGAAACTATCACAAACCTCAGGAATGGACATTTTACATTCAATTACTACTAAACTAAATCTGGAGAGAAGTTAACAACTATCTCCTATACATGATGAAGAAGCAGGGAGTTAAAGCTACCTTGTCAAAGCATTGGAAAGCTCCAATCCCTGGAAATCTCCATGTCCCGTCTTGCTCGGGGTAGGATGGATAACGAAGCTCACCAGCAGGGCCCATCCCCACTTGGATTTCCTAAACCAAAACAGCAAAATCCAGACAGTTCAGCCACAATTCACATCAATCTAATAAGTGATTTCATATTAAGAAGTTGGAGACAAAGCAGAAAGCCATGAACAAGGGTTTTTACCACAATGGTGTCACCAAGAAGGTGCTGGAAATTGTCTTTGAAAGCCCGCATGAAATCTGCATAGCACTGGATCGGAGTTCGGCCTTTAAGAACAGGAAGGTTGTCGCATCCCAATGATAAGTACTCATAATTCCTCCTCCCCCATTGATCAGTATACGCCAGATCTGGATCTTTCTGAACTTCTTCCACCGCCCATTTAGGCAAAGGAATACTGCAGCCAAATAAGAAAGACACCATATCATCTCCAAACCTCACCCAAAATCAGCACCAAATTCCCAGCTAAGAACCCGGGGCTTCTTAATATATGTTCCAATTCTTAAAGTATGGGTGGTGGTAGCTTCAATTAGTCCCTCCCACTAAGAACATCTCNTCCGGGGCTTCTTAATATATGTTCCAATTCTTAAAGTATTGGTGGTGGTAGCTTCAATTAGTCCCTCCCACTAAGAACATCTCAAATTTATTCAACAATTTTCAGTTAATACTGTCTCCTTCAAAATTGATATATGATGAGACGATAAACTAATCTGATACAAGTGAAATTTAGAAGAGTTCAGCCAGAAGTGAAGTTACTAATTCTTCCGCCAAAATTTGCAGAAATTTCATCATTTCCTCAGTCGAATGCCCAAATATTCAGTCTAACGTGAATTATAATCATCCCTAATAGTATTTCATGTCCGATTGCAATAGAATGAACAGAGAAATAGGAAGGTAAAGGCGCTTACGTGACAGAGTCGCCGACGTTTCCTCCACATTGATGGAAGGACATGACGGCTTGAACCTTGAGACCGTGCTTTTTGGCCATTTCCAAAAGCTCCGCGTAGCCTCCCCAGTTGTACGAGCCAGGCGAGTCCCTCTCTACCAATCCCCACCACACGTCCATCATAATCCCCTCAACTCCAGCGTTCTTCAGCGCTTGTAAACTCGCGTTCATCGCCTTCCTCCGCTTCACCGCGTTCCCCATCGTCACGCTGTCCAACGGCATCATCACGTACACCGGCACTCCTCTCTCCTTCCGTCTCTCACCTCCTTCCTTGTTCTCCTCCACCTCTGTTGGAGTCTCCACCTCCGTCGCGAACGCTTGACACGCCACCGACAAATCCGGCCGTTTCCCTCCCAGCACAGGCGATCTGCACGGACTCGTCGGCGGCGACAACCCGTCTACTCCGTCCGTCCTCTGCACCATACATCTTAGAGCCGACGCCGGCGACTTCCTCATCACCGTCGTATTCATCGCTGCCGTCGCTTCACCGGCGGAATTGCTACTCTTTTCTGAAACCACCGAACTCCCAGCGAGCGCGCCAATCTGATGCGTGATGCTCATAGCCATATCCAACAAAATCAAACGAAAAGACTAAAACCAAATTCAGATTGAAAATCAAAATTCGAATATTCCAATTCCTACGAACAGTTTTAACAAAGAATCTCAAAATCTGTAATGACTTTCTATTTTGTGTAAATGCAATTTGCTACTAGCTAGGTCGGTCCATCCCATATATATAGCACTCGGGTCGGATAAAAAAGCAATATTTGATTCAACGATTAATCTTGCAACACGTGTCGATTATAACACGTGGCGGCATTAGCATGCCAGTGGAGGATGCGACGGCTACGATCACTCGACGCACGTGCATATGGACGGTGAGATTTTGAAGGAAAATTCTAAGAAATCTGCTTTCGAGTTCGGTTTCCTAACGAATCGGTTACCGACACGTGGGTCGTTAACGTGTTACGCGTATTTCGTCTTATTATTATTTTCTTTCTTAATTAGGAAGGCGGAAAATAAATAAAAGGAGAGAGAGAATTTTATTTAAATAAAATAATAATTATGATAAATATATACACCAAATGGTTTTTATTGTTTTTTTTTTTAATATAATTTATTTTTATATAATAAATTTGAAACCTCCCACCTAAAAAAAATAAATGTAAAAAAAAAATTAAAAGTCAGATTCACACCTAGATATTGTCTGTTATACCCTTTCGGGCCTCTCCAACCAATGTGGACATCACAATCCACCCCAGTAAATATTGTTCTCTTTGGGTTTTCCCTCCCGGGCCTCTCCAACCAATGTGGGACATCACAATCCACACCCAGCCGATATTGTCCTCTTTGGGCTTTCCCTTCCAGGCCTCTCCATGGGCTTTCCTTTTCGGGCCTCTTCATGGGCTTTCCCTTTCCGACCTCTCCAACCAATGTGGGACATCACAATCCACCCCAACAGATATTGTCATATTTTGGTTTTCCCTTTTGGGCCTCTCCAACCAATGTGGGACATCACAATCCACCCCCAACAGATATTGTCCTCTTTGGGCCTTCCCTTTCGGGCCTCTCCATGGGCTTTCCCTTTCGGGCCTCTCCAACCAATGTGGGACATCACAATCCACCCCCTTCGAGATCAGGATAAGGTTTCCACACCCTTATAAATGGTATTTGTTCTTCTCCCCAACCGACGTGGGACCACCACCAAACCCACCCCCTTTGGGGCCAGCGTCCTTACTGGCACACCGCCTCANTCAGGATAAGGTTTCCACACCCTTATAAATGGTATTTGTTCTTCTCCCCAACCGACGTGGGACCACCACCAAACCCACCCCCTTTGGGGCCAGCGTCCTTACTGGCACACCGCCTCATGTCTACCCCCTTTCGGGTAACAGCGAGAAGGCTAACACATCATCCGGTGTCTAGCTCTGATACCATTTGTAATGCCCTAGATCCAACACCATCATTTATTGTCCTCTTTTAGCTTTCCGTTTCGGGCTTCCCCTCAAGGCTTTAAAACGCAACTAAAGAAGGCTTCCACACCCTTAACAAAATGGTGTTTTGTTCTCCTCCCCAACCAGTGGGACATTACAATTTTATATTCATTAAATACTCGGTAATAATATATATTTTTGAATAATTTTCAAAGGCTACATGAAATTAGATAAAATAAAATAAAAATGTTATATTTATGGAATTAAAAAATAATCTAATATTGAAAATAAGAAAGTAAAATTTGGTGTGAAACGTGTACAAGGAAGGTCAATGTACGGAAGCTACAAGAGCCACATGATTGCAAAATGACACATTTACCCTTCCTTGGAGGTTTGTGATTTTTTCTCGAAAAAAAGTTATAAATTATTTATTTTCTTTTTAAAATTATATTTAATCCCTAAATTTTAAATTATATAATTTACCTAATAATTAAGATGTTTGCCCACATAAGTATGTTTGTTAAATGATTTGACTAAACGAAGCAATATTAAAGGTGTTTTATTTATTTTTTTATTTTTAATATAAAGAAAAATTAATTTAATGGGAAATTGATTTTAAATTTTTAATAATTAATAATATATTTGAAAATTTTTAAAATTGTAAGATTAAATTAATAAAAAAAATATTTTACAAACTTAAAAAATTAATATTAAAAAGTTCGGAGATAATCTATTACTCTTACTATTAATATCATGTTTTTTTTAAATTTTTTTTATAGAATTAAAGGATAGTACTGTTAATTTTAAAATTTTATAAATATTTTTTAAAAAAATATTAACAAATTTTTTTAAAGATGATGTTTTAAATAAAGTATTAAAGGTTTCATTTAAAATAAAATTAATTGTAATAATACTTTTTTATTAATTTTACTTTTGAGGAAGGGTAAGGATTTTATTGTAATTTTCAAAAATTTATAAATATTTTTATTAATTTATTCCCGAATAATCTTAAAAAGTTATGATATATTTTGGAATAATAAAATATTTGGCTTATTTAATGCTCTTATGTGATGTCATTAAAATGAAGTCAAAGTCAACGCCTATATATTATGAGTTCTAATTATATAAATTAATTAATTTTTATTTATTATCATTTAAATTTATTCTCTGATGCATCCATTACATACAAATTAATCATTTACGAGTTATTTGTAATTAATTATAAATATGATAAAAAAATTCGTTTAATTACATCTTACACTCTAATAACTACTGATTATCTTTGTCTATATATCACGATATAAATTTCTATAATTGTTTTTTTTTTTAAGTTTAAGGGTATTAATGTAATTTTAAATGTTCGTTAATATTTGTTAAATACTATACTGTTTGTATAATGTAATGATATGTGAGGTGAGGGCGAGAACGATAATATAATATTTGTCTTTGTCTTGTTTAGTTAATAACAGAAGTATCTCCGTTCATTTCCCATGTTCGAATTATTAGAGGTTTTGTGCCTTCTTTCCCCTATTTTCTATTTAAATTGAATTTTTCGATCTGTTCAGGTAGGTGTTCGTTGTCACGATCATGCTTATACTCAAACCCTTTTATTTACTTTCAAGTCATATTACTTCTTTTGTATGACTGTTGAGCAAAATTATGTCTACTTGCAGTCAAACTTACTAAGGGACTAAATAGTCAGCCAACTTTCCCACCAATTATCCAGCTATCTATTACTTGCATGTTTTGAGTTGACTTTCACAGTTCTTCCTCTCACACCCACCATGATTTATAAAACATGTTTTTTTCTCAAAATGCTGCTCGATGTCCAGTGTCGGAAGGTCAAGGAAGTTGGTGACTTGACGACAGGGGAGCCGACGACCGAAGCCCCGGTGAACGGCAGACGTAACTATAACGGTCCCAAGGTAGCGAAATTCCTTGTCGGGTAAGTTCCGACCCGCACGAAAGGCGTAACGATCTGGGCATTGTCTCGGAGAGAGGCTCGGTGAAATAGACATGTCTGTGAAGATGTAGACTAGCTGCTGGACAGAAAATATCCTATAAAGCTTCACTGTTCCTTGGGATTGGCTTTGGGCCTCTCCTGCACACCTTCGACCATATGTCATAATTGTTCGTAAAATATGATTTTTATATAATTGTTCTTCCATTATTCACTGGATTAGAATAAATGTCGTTCGTAGGATCGGATAAATGGACATAAAGTAAGTTGAACTAAGAGGGAGTAGTAACAATCCCAATACTCAGCACGTTTAGAATGGCCGCAACAATTTCTGCAAANGTCAATACTCAGCACGTTTAGAATGGCCGCAACAATTTCTGCAAAATGGAGATTATCATCATCAACATGGTTGAATTTGAGCCAAAATTTCAACCCGAAATTCCGAGCTCAGCGCTGCAATCGGAGCTTCTTCCTTCCTGCTTTCGCCGCCAATCACTCATGCCGCCGCCACTTTCCTCCAAAGCCCTCTTCATTTCCAATGGCTATGGCCAATTTCTCCTCCGCCGCCTCTGCCCGCCGGGCTCGCCTCCGGGGGGTAATCTTCGACATGGACGGAACTCTGACAGTACCTGTCATCGATTTCGCTGCTATGTATAAATCCGTGCTTGGCGATGAGGATTACGCGAGAATCAAATCTCTAAACCCATCGGGAATCGATATCTTGCACATAATTCAGAGTTGGGCACCGGAGAAGCAGCGGAGGGCGTATGAGGTAATCGCCGATTTCGAACGCCAGGGAATCGAACGCCTGCAAATTATGCCCGGTCAGTACAGGGCTTAACTTCTTCTGATTTCAACGATTCTGATCGCTAACGCATTTGTCTCAGCTGCTTAAATAGATGGGAGAATTTACCCGTCCAGATTCCATGTTACTTGGTAATGTGTTCAACCAAATTCTTGATGATTATACGTGCAGGTGCTGCAGAGCTTTGTACATTTCTTGATTCCAAGAATATAAGGTAAACAGTTTCTTGTTCTTCTTCTTTCATTTCTCTCATTGATCATGCGCCGATATGTTATTGTAACATAATTAAACGTTGGTAGAATCATAAACACACTGATAGTTCTTTTGAACTTATTTGGGAAGATGCTGAACTGAAATTTTGCTATTTACTGCATATGAGTTTCAAACAGACTGATTGATATATTTGTGGATTCAAGTTGTTTGGGCTCTAGAAAAGAATTTAAGATGCTAAATAGCACGATTTTGCTGCTCCCCATGGCTAGGATTATTGTTCTGCAAACGCCTGTGGAGATGACTTTGCTTTCTGTATCCCTTTTCTGTGTTCATAAGTTCATATGTTATCCTTTGCACCATGTCAGGAGGGGACTAATCACTCGTAATGTAAAGGAAGCTGTTGATATTTTTCATAAGCGTTTTGGTGTAAGTTTACTGAAGTTTCTTGTAAGGCTATCTGTTATGTTCTTGATTTGCAGCTATACTCTTATATTGTTATGTTTTGGAATTGGTGTCAGTTGAGCTTTAAGGATATTGCCTGTTCATAGAGAGTTTGACGTTCAAATATGTTGATTGAATTGAATTAAATTAGTCTTCCTATAACGGCCCAAGCTCACCGCTAGCTCATATTGTCCTTTTTGGGCTTTCCCTTTCGGGAATCCTTTCAAGATCTCTAAAACCCGTCTGCTAGGGAGAGGTTTCCACACCCTTATAAAGAATGCTTTAGTCTCCTCCCAGACCGAAGTAGGATCTCACAATCCACCTCCTATTCGGGGTCTAGCATCCTTGCTGGCACATCGCCTCGTGTCCACCCCCCTTCAGGGCTCAATCTCTTCACTGGCACATCGCCCGGTGTCTGGCTCTGATACCAACTATAATGGTCCAAGCCCACCACTAGCAGATATTGTGCTTTTTAAGCTTTCCCTTTCAAGCTTCCCCTCAAGTTTTTTAAAACGCGTCTGCTAGAGAGAAGTTTTCATACCCTTATAAAGAATGCTTCGTTCTCCTCCTCAACTGATGTAGGATTTCACAATCCACCTCCCTTTGGGGCTCAACGTCCTTGCTGGCACACTGCCTCGTGTCCACCCCTATTCAGGGCTCAATCTCTTCACTGGCACATGTTTAGCTCTGATGCCAACTATAGCGGCCGAAGTCCACCACTAGCAGATATTGTCCTCTTTGGGCTTCTCCTTAAGGTTTTTAAAACGCGTCTGCTAGGAAGAGGTTTTCACACCCTTATAAAGAATACTTCGTTGTTCTCCCCAACCGATATGAGATCTCACCATTCCACTGCAATAGAATGATGGATTGAGCTTAACTACTAAGCGCGTGAGATTTCTCCTAATCACAACTGCCATAATACAATTTCTTAGAGCTTACATTAACTCGAATAATGCTTGGATCCCGAGTCAGACGGTTAGGAGATTATTTCATCTGTCTTGTTCAGGTATCGCATTAGCTCCGCCACTCTTATTTACTCTTTAGGACGATAGTATGTAGAAAATTTCAGAGTCTCTAAGAAGTTCTCTCTGTTGATGTATCACCCCTTTGAGCATTATTTGCATACGCTGGCTTCATTGCATGCCTTGGGTTCCTCTCAGTTGCTAGCCCAGATTGCTATTTTCTAAGAAATTGAGGTATTTCTAGCTTTACAGACATCTGGGCTTTAAATTGTTGTCCTTTTATTCATCTTCATGTAATATCTTGCAAACCACTTCTTTTAGAGAACTCTAAGAGCCCTTAAAAGTCTATGCCCCATCATACTCGATTGGATTTGGAAAGATAGATGCCCAAGAAAGAGTGAAATATTCATATGGGAGCTAATGATGGGTAGTATAGATAACCCAAGAGGCCAAAACAGAAGCTGAAAAAAGATCCTTAATCTCTAATTGCTCCTCGATGAAAAACCACCTTCGTTTTCACCGTCGAGCCTCTGGATTTTGCTCCTCTCGAATCACCTGAACTTTCTTGCTCCTCAGAGATTATCCATTCAAGGAAGCTGAAGTCCTTTGGTTGAATTCTGCACGAGCTTTCCTTTCATGAAACAAAAGAACAAAAGTGTTAGATCTGGAGAGGGGAGCAAAACATTTTTTATAAAGGTGTGGAAACCTCTCCCAAGCAGTGTTTTAAAGCCCGAAAGGAAAAGCCTAAAGAGGACAATATCTACTATAAGGTTGTGGGAACCTCTCCCTAGCGTACGCGTTCTAAAAATCTTGAGGGAAAGCCCGAACCCAAAGAGGACAATATCTGTTATATGGGTGTGGAAATCTCTCCCTAACAGACACGTTTCAAAAACCTCGAAGGAAAACCCAAAAGAGAAAGCTCAAAGAAGACAATATCTACTGCGGTAGACTTGGGCTGTTACAAAAAGGGTCTTCTTTGATTCCGAAAAATCTCTCTTTTTCTAGGATACGGATATTCGTTGTTGTAAGCTTATGCTACCAGATATAGTACATTATATATGTTTACCGTGTATCCTCATGAAGCCCTCATGTTCTTTCACTTGCTATGGCCGCAGTGGACATTTCATCCAGCATTAAGCAGGGAATTTGGTTCATATAAACCAAATCCCGCTCCGCTACTTCATATCTGCTCTTCTTGGGACGTCCTACCTAACCAAGTCATTATGGTTGGCGATAGCCTCAAAGATGATGTGAGTGTATTCTTTTTTATTATTCATTAGGTTTTCAACCAAGATGATGATCTTGGTACATTTATAGTTTTCCCTTACATGTGAAAGATTGACTTCCTCTCCTATCATACAGATTGGATGTGGCAAGCAAGCGGGAGCGTTCACATGTTTGCTAGACGAAACAGGAAGGTACAACTCGGAGCATTATGCCAACACGGATCTTGAACCAGATTTTAAAGCATCTACGCTTGGTGAAGTTCTTCATCTTTTGAAGGCGAATTTTGAGTTGACACCATGATCCCGACTCTTGGAGATGGTAGAAGACGTATTGATGGATTTCGTGAAAAAGGAAAAATAAGTTCCGAAGTTGGTTTGAGTGATTAGGATTTTACTTGAAAGTTGAGTCATTTGTAGAACGAAAAGAAGGGACTGGAATTCTTCTACAACAAATGTATCAATAAAAATCTTTAAACTAATAATTTTATCAATTTAAATCTCGAAAAAAAAAAAAAAAANATCTCAAAAAAAAAAAAAAAAAGTAAAATTTCAAAAAGAAAAAAAAAAAGTCTAAATAATTATTTTCATTGTCAACCGAAAAACATTAAACTGTAAATATGATAATCTACAGAAGGAAAAGAAAAAAAAAACAATAAATAATCTTTTAGTAGTGAACGCCCACCGTGGGGTTCGAACCCACGACCACAAGGCTCTACCAACTGAGCTAGACGGGCAGTTTTGTTAGCAAAATAATAAATTCTTTCAATTTTTTGAAGACTGTCTTAAAAGTCATACTTTACTTTTTAAAATAAAAATAAACAAATTACCAAATAAATTCAATACTTTTTCAAAATTACAGTAAATTGGAAAATAATTTTATTATAAAAATTACTTTTAATCAAATAAAATATGGACGGAAGAAAAAGACACGGAAAATCTGTTAAAAGTGGAGATGCGGGGCCATCAATCCCCATACCTCTCGCATGCTAAGCGAGCGCTCTACCATCTGAGCTACATCCCCGTTTTACTTTTTCTTTGTAAACAAAAATAACTAATCAATATTTATTTTCTTATTAATTTAATTTAGATGTCAATTAATCTCTTTATTTATTTTAATATTGAAAAAATTCGATTTAATAATTGAAAAAGGCCCCGCTTTAGTAATTAATCGAGAAAAAAGTATATTATTAATTTTTATCTACACATTTTAATTCGTTTAAATTTCTAAATTACTTCTCCTTGAAATTTAAAAAATGACATAATCATTAAGTTATATAGAGACGATTTCTATCTATAATATTGATAATAAGAATTTTTAGATTTTTTTTTATAAAGGTTAACGATATTGATACTACTTTTAAAAGTTAATAAACATTTTACCGATTGTTTTTGCCTTCGATTCCACTTAGACGGTCAAAAGTAAAAAGTGACACCGAAAGAATTTTAACTCTATTTTGTAAATCTTTTTAATTTTCATTTTTGACTTTCAACTTTTCTAAATAAATAATAATAATAATAAAAATCATATTTTCAAATTAAAATTTTAAAATTTAATTCTTATTTTCCGAATTTTCGATTATTATATTTTTCATAACAATTATTTTTTCTAAAATTATATATTAAATTATAAATAAATTCGATATTAAATAATTACATTCAAAATCATATGCCTATTTTAATTACTATAGTTAAATCACAATTTTAAGTCTAAGTTAGAAAATATATTTAAAGATAAATTAATTACTAATTAAATTTCATTTATTTTTAAAAGGAAAATTTTATTTAAATTAATTTAAATAATTATAATAGTTTTCGTGTTGTAAAAGATACGATAAGAATATATATTTTCGGAATATTAATAGATACTAAATATATTATTTTAATATACTTTTTAAATTAAAATTTAAATATAATTATACTTTAAATTATAAACCTAATTATTAATTTATGGCATCAAATAAAATTTTAAATTTTTTATATTAATTTAATGAGTTTTTAAGCTTTAATTTTAATTCCCCAAATTTAAATTTATTTTTAATTATAATTAATTAAATATGGATACTCAATTCCTCGGAATAATCGATGCCGAACATTGGGAAAGTTTGTCTTATGCGAAAAAATTTGAGATTTAAAATTTTGGTTTTTTTTATATAAATAAATTATAATTATTTATAATTTAATTATATGATGAGTTTTTTTAATTTATAATATTTTTATAAAAAGTATAAACGACAACCCTACTCGAGAAAGTTCGTCTTTCACGTGGTTTCTGTTATAACGTATGATATAAAATAATCGACTAAAGTTTTTCTCGTGATGGGTCGGGACAAATTGGTAGTTTTATTCCTTTAATTCCGAATACGTTTTATTTGAAACCGTTGCATGATGTTTTTGTCTTGTTTTAACGATAAAGAGAAATTAACAAACGATATCAGTGACATATCGAGAATTCAAATATGGTAACAAACCACAATTATGGTAACAAGTACGAGAAAACGAAGGATCATCATTTCCATAACTATGGCTTAAACTATAAGCATGAAAAAAAACGCCATCAGACAATTAGTTTACCACAGTAAAAAAATATTTTCACCAGACTCAAATTAACACATAAGGTTATTTTAGGAATTATGTTCGTATTCCCCGACTCGACATCAAAATGGTCTCGTCCTCGACCTTCGTAGCTCCACAACGAAACGATCCTATCGAACCCGAGACAGTTCATAATGTTATAACAACCGAACCCAAGACATATACATTTTATTTATTTATTTATTTATTTATATGAATTAAGTATAATATCCATTTTTTTTGAATGAATTTATATTAATTAATATATATTAATACAAAAAATACATATTTAATTACTATGTGAAAAGACTAAAATATCCTCGAAACTTGGGGTAGTTTTTTGGTAGTAATATAATTTACATCTATGAATAATAGAGTATAAAAATGGATAAATGTGTAAAAATGATATACAGTAATTAAGAAAAAAATATAAATAATTAGTATATTTAAAAATGATTATTTTCTAATAAAAGTTTAGATTTGAGGTAAAGTTTTTTTTACGGAGGTAAAATTAAGGGTAGGTTTTAGTGAGTGGGGGTGAAGAAAGGTAAATAGAGGAGGGAGAGGAGATAAAAGCATAATATCGTACGAAAATGGAAGGCAAGAAATGGAAATGAGGCTTGAAAATGAAAAGTCGAGGGAAATAAAAAGCAAAAATCAGGAGCTGAGTTCTTGCAAATTGTGCTCGAATTTTGGTTATGCCTTCAAATTACGCCATGGAAGCTCACACTGATCTCTCTGCAAAACCCTAGCAGAACCTGACCGGAAAGCGATCTTCCATGTCCAGACCTCCGTGATTCTAGTGCTTGGAAAGATTCGGACGTTGCTACCGCAATGGATTCTCCTATTCCCTTTCTGGACCTCAATCTTCTGCCCGACCCATCTACTGCTGTAATGGCGGCCGCAACTTCCCCTAAATCAGCCACAATCAACTCTTCTGTCAATAAATTTGTTGAAACTGGCAGGTTGTTGACCCCTAAATTGGAGCCGAAGCTCGAGCCGTTCGACGATGTTTATCAGACTCCGGTGACCCAACAATCCCAACCAGTTCAGGAACGTTTCTTGTCGAGCACTTCTTCGAATTTTTTCTCTAACTCGGATTTTGCTCGTACACCTTTTTCTGACCAGAATCATCACCTGTTTTCTCAGTCTTCGTCCATTTCTTCTGATAAGGACAATGTTTATTCCGAATTTTACCGCATTTCTCAGCTGTTTAGGACTGCTTTTGGTAAAGGATCTGAGAGCAATGGGGATGTTGAAGTTGTGGATCCTGATTCTCGGGCAATTGTCCCGGTTCCTGATGAGAATCATGTGTCTACTATGGTCGTTTCTAAGAGGAGGTATGATAAAAGATCTTCTGAACTTGTGAGAGTGACTGATCTTGGGGTTGATGACCAGAGGTATTTCCGAGATGTGGTGAGACGAACCAGGATGGTTTTTGATTCGTTGCGCGTGTTATCCATGCCGGAGGAGGAGAAGAGTTCGGGACTAATCCGGCGACTTCGGAGTGATTTGAGAGCTTCGTCCTTGATGAGAGAGCGCGGTCTGTGGCTGAATCGCGACAAACGGATTGTTGGTTCGATTCCTGGAGTGCACATTGGCGATCTGTTCTTCTTTAGGATGGAATTGTGTGTTGTTGGATTGCACGGTCAGGCTCAAGCTGGAATTGACTATGTTCCTGCGAGTCAGAGCTCCAACGGCGAGCCAATTGCCACTAGCGTGATTGTTTCTGGTGGATATGAGGACGATGAGGATTCTGGAGACACGATAATCTATACGGGTCATGGTGGGCAAGACAAATTTTCAAAACAATGTATGCACCAGAAGCTTGAAGGTGGGAACCTTGCACTGGAGAGAAGCATGCACTACGGGATTGAAGTGAGGGTAATACGAGGTATGAAGTACGCCGGCAGTGTAACAAGTAAGATTTATGTATACGATGGTCTATATAGAATTCTCGAATGTTGGTTTGACGTGGGGAAGTCTGGTTTTGGTGTTTACAAGTTTAAGCTTCTAAGGATTGATGGTCAAGCCGAAATGGGTAGCTCCATTTTGAAATTTGCAGAGAATCTCAGGTCTAAACCATTGTCTTTGAGGCCTTCTGGTTATCTCAGTCTCGATATTTCAATGAAGAAGGAGGCTGTTCCAGTTCTCCTCTTCAATGATATTGACAACGATCAAGAACCATTGTATTATGAGTATCTTGTTGGGACTGTGTTTCCGCCGTTCGCCTTTCACCAATCAGGAAGCGGTACTGGATGCAGTTGTGTTTCAGGTTGTGTTCATGATTGCTTTTGTGCTATGAAAAACGGTGGGGAGTTTGCTTATGATCAAAATGGATGTCTAGTGAGAGGAAAACCGATAATTTTCGAATGCGGACCCTTCTGTCAATGCCCCCCTCAATGTCGGAATCGTGTTTCACAGAAGGGATTGAAGCACAGACTTGAAGTGTTTAGGTCCAGGGAAACAGGTTGGGGCGTTAGATCCTTGGACCTGATACCTGCTGGTGCTTTTATATGTGAATATGCAGGAGTTGTCCTCACGAGGGAACAGGCTCAAGTTCTTTCTATGAATGGTGATACATTAATATATCCAAATCGTTTTTCGGATAGATGGGCAGAATGGGGCGATCTATCTCAAATATATTCTAATTATGTGCGGCCATCATACCCCTCTGTTCCTCCTCTGGATTTCGCGATGGATGTGTCCAGAATGAGAAATGTTGCTTGTTATATAAGCCATAGTACATCGCCAAACGTGTTGGTCCAGTTCGTGTTATATGATCATAATAATTTGATGTTTCCTCACCTTATGTTGTTTGCAATGGAGAATATCCCTCCTCTGAGGGAACTTAGCATTGACTATGGTGTGGCTGATGAATGGTCAGGGAAACTTGCCATCTGTAACTAAGTTTGAAAAGGTTATTAATTTTGAGTATGGGCAGCTACGAATGCTGAGATCAATGAACCAAGGTAACCAAATTCTTCCCCACTTTGTATGATTTATAATTAAAATAGACTCTCGGTTCATCTTATATTGCAGTTGATCAACTTCTGCTCTGTGTTTTTGTGTGTCTTATGATATCCCTTCAGCGTCAATTACATAACTTTTATTCAAAGTGCTATTTATTTATAGATCTATCTTTCTGGTGGTACTTTTTATGTTATTATAGTAATGCATCCATCAACTTTGATATTAACCCATCTTATGGTAGGGCGATGGATCTACAGCTGATTTCTTTGATCCTTGTTCTGGGAATTTTCGTGTTCTATTTGATTGAAGCATTTAGGTAGTCGGACCCCGCCATCTGTCATTCTCTCGTTCTACAGTCCTTATAGGATAAATTCCAATAGTTCATCTGTTCTAGTATTAGTGGTTGTACTTTACTGGTTAATTTCAGTTTTGTTGAACACCTTTCTGTGCGGAGTTGACATACTTGTTGAAGTTTACTTAAATTACCTGATTACAATATTCTTCTTACACGATTGGTTTTATTATGATTTTCTTCTGAATTTATGCGAGTTGACTGTTGTGTTCGTTTCTCTTGGGATAGTCTAGTCTGAGGTTCTGAAGTGAAAATGCTTTCATGAAATGGTTCTCTGTTCAATTTGAATCTGTTATCATTTAGGCAACACTCAACAGAACTGAAAGTTGAAGGAACGAAATGTTATTAAAAAAAAAAAAAGGATGTCTAAGAGGTTTGTGACGTTTAGAAGATCTAAATGACGATGATAATGACGAGGAAGGTTCCCAAAGGAATGGGTGAAATTTTCTATTATTGCTAATAATTCACCAAAACTTATAGTTGTGATTTTGATATGACAGAAAAATTCGTTTAAAGGTGAATCATACCATAATTTTATCTAGCCAGGTTCAAAATACCACGGTATTACTATGCTAGTGATAAAAGCCTTTAATCAATGCGATACGAGTCAATATCAGCATTATTTGCCTACTATGATCTTGTTCTTGATCCTGATAGAAATGACAGGTTCTATAAGCTTTTGATGGAAAGGAGATTACGATGGCATACTGAGAATTTCGTTTTCCAGACGATCATTGTCGTAGAAAAAAATGAATTCTTACTAAAACGATTAACTTATGCAGAAGATTTTTTCGGTTTGGTTTGCAAAGGAGAATCTTGGGGTCAATGATTTCTTTGTTTGTGTTTAATCTATGAAGCTAATAGGTAGGTAAATCTATGGAAAGCATTTTCATTCAGTTAGTAATTGTCTATATATCATCAGATTGATAGCCATTCTGATGCACCATCATTGATTTTGCTATCATCATTTCTTGTCTTGGATGAATAAACAATCCTTAATAGCAGAAGGGCCTGCTCATTTGCTTGTATGCATATTTGAAATGAACCCAGCATCATCATCAAGCCATTGATTCTGATCTCTTTACTAACATCAATTCTTCAAATGAACTACCTACGCAGATGGGAGTTGGAATCTTTTGTCTTAAAAATCTTTCGAAGTCACGGCCAAGGATGGTTCTAGCTATCACCACCGCCACCGCGAACTTGTTTCAGCTTCCATATCAAGTAATTCATAACCTTTTTGACTTGAAATACTGTATTGTCGTTGTTGTATTCAATGTTGTTCTCTCAGAGATGTTTAAAAGAAGCCACTGCCAAGCTTTTCAATGGATGATGAAGAAGAAGAAGAAGAAGAAGAGAAGAAGAAAAAAAACAGAGTGTATGAACTTCTGAAACTGAACCCAAACCATGGCAGTGCAGTAATAATAAAAACTCCACAGATTTCAGGCTTTCGGATTAAGCCTTTAGATACAGAATTTTCATGGGAAGCTTAAGAGGTGAAAAACTGTTTCCCAAGCTTGTAAGCATGAAATTGAGTTTTTACTTTTCATAGCCTGTAATTTACCAAAAGCCCATAATCGGCTCAAAAAATTGTACTTCTGTACAGTAATTTCTTTCAGATGTACAGCTGAAGTCTCTGTTCTTCCCCTCTCTCTCTCTCTTCTGCTTCTCTCTCATATGTTTTGAATCAGCAGCTCATTGTTGGATGGATGGTCCTGATGGTGTCATGAGCAGCAGCAGCAGCAGCAGCATCATCATCAGAGCACCATATAAAGGTATGCATTCATGAGGTGTAAAAGGTTCAGTCTTATGATGTTTAATGGAGCCGATGGCATTATAGTGTTTCATTTAGGCCTTTGTGTGAGTGAGGGCTATTAGTATGGTCTTCAATGAATGCATTGAATTATATTAATGGGTTTGTTTGTTTGTTTGTTGGTTGGTTGGGAGGTTTTCGTCGTCCTAGTACATGAGATCGATATTAGATCTTCGTGCTTGATTTCTGACCTTTGAAGTTCGAAATTTAAAATTTGAAAATTTAAGGATTTTAAAATCTTATTGACTTGTGGGTATCTCGTTGTCTTCTCGAAACTTGTCTTTTTGACTCTCAATAAATGTGGGGTGGAAGGTCGTGCATTTCGACCTCCAAGAATTAATTGAGCTGTGCTTGGATGATGAGTGAATCTTTTATATCTCGGGCACGAAGAAGTTAGGGTTCTTCAAGTCGTTGATCTTATTGGATTAAGGAGTTTAAACGGAATATATTAGAACTCAAATTTGGTACTAAAAAGAGAGAAAAGTTTTAATAAATATTTATAAATTTATTCATTTTTGTTAAAATTATTATTTTTGTTGTTTTAATGAACTGTGCGATACAGTGTGGGTAGCCAACCTCTTTGATTTCAAATTAAAAAACATTTTATGAAAAATAAAATTAGAAATTAATTTCTGTTTGAAATTTGTGTTAATTTAACTAAATCGTTGAATTTTTAAAAAACAAATAAAATCAGGTTGGTTTGGTCAATGCCACAAACATGAAAATAGAATAGAGTTGACATTTGATTTATAAATATTTGATATTTAAATTATTTATAAAATATATAAATTTTATGAATTTTTAATTATTAATGTAACACATACAGTAAATAATTATATTTTAATAATAATAAAATAACCTGAACATTGACTTGGAAATAGAGGGTTGGATTATATTATGAACTCAAAGTTACCGATCCAACCAACCTGAAATTATGACTGAACTCTTATAGGTTGCTTATAGGAATTGAGGGGAGACTTACAAGGAGAATAAAATTAAAAAAGAAAAAAAAATGATTATATATTTGGTGTTTAAAAGGGTAGATTTGTCATTTCACCTATTTTTCAAATTTTTAATAAAAGATTTAAAAGGGTAGATTTGTCATTTCACCTATTTTTTTCAAAATTTTAAAGTAAAGAAAAAAACAATATTTGAAAGGTAAATTATGTTGGTTTTAAGGGGTGTGAGTTGAGCAAAGATTTAGGAGATTGGAAAATCAGAAAAATTAGGGTTTGATGAGTGGAAGAAATGGCGGGAAGATCGGAGAAGACGATGACCGAATCAGAAGGAAGCAAAAATGGCGGAAGGAAGAAGAAGCGTTGGTCCCAAAAAAATAAAAAAAAAATGGAGGAAGAGCAGAGGCCAAGAGGCAGAGACCCTAATTTGTTGATATAGTTTTGTTTTGAAACCGACTAAAACCAAAATGACCACCTCATATTGCTTCTCCTTCTCGCTTTTGATTCTGCCTTTCCTTCACATCCACACCCTGATCTCTCTCTTTTTGTTGTTTTCTCTCCATCGCCGGCGGCTACTGTGCATGGTAGCATCGCCGGAGGACGGCAGCCATGGGAGGAGGGCGGATTACAACTAATACGACTACGGCGTCCAACACCACACCTAAAAAGGTCATGGTAGTCGTCGACCCCACTCGAGAGTCCGCTGCCGCGCTCCAGTATTCGCTTTCGCATGCTGTCATTGATTGCGATGAGGTCATTCTTCTCCATGTCGACAATCCTAATTCTTGGAAAAACGCTATTACTACGTTCCTTAAGAGGCCTAATGGTGGACCCGCCAATACTGCCACTCCCACTGACAACGCCGCCTCCGACGCCGGAGGAGGAGGACCGATGGATGTCGATTTTCTTAAGGAGATGAAGAAGGTATGCAAGGTTGCTCGTCCGGAACTGAATGTGCGGACGGCGAGGGTTGAATTGGAAGGCAAAGATAAAGCTGCCATGATCATGGCTCAAACTAAGGCCCTCGATATTGATCTGCTAGTCATAGGGCAGAGGCGAAGTCTCTCCACAGCGATCTTAGGGTTTGTCTTCTTCCCTTCATCAAAATATCGTAGGAATATTCTCCACATCTTCTTCTTTTTAACATCGAAATTAATTCTAGGTTTTAATCCATTTCGTTTATCAATCTTGTTGTTCTTCATTGGTTTCTAAGCTTTTCTATTAACTATTTTAGGGCTTATTTGTTGAATGAGATAGTTTCCAATGTGTGTATTAACTCATTTTTTGGGTAAATAACATTATATGGATCAAATCTTTGACCTCTCGAGGCAGGGTATATGCTTTAACTACCTATGCTCATTGTTTGAAGTCAAGTATGTTAGATTGGTTAAGATAATGTGTATTAGCTCGGAGCACGTATTGANTTCACCTATTTTTCAAATTTTTAATAAAAGATTTAAAAGGGTAGATTTGTCATTTCACCTATTTTTTTCAAAATTTTAAAGTAAAGAAAAAAACAATATTTGAAAGGTAAATTATGTTGGTTTTAAGGGGTGTGAGTTGAGCAAAGATTTAGGAGATTGGAAAATCAGAAAAATTAGGGTTTGATGAGTGGAAGAAATGGCGGGAAGATCGGAGAAGACGATGACCGAATCAGAAGGAAGCAAAAATGGNGGGTATATGCTTTAACTACCTATGCTCATTGTTTGAAGTCAAGTATGTTAGATTGGTTAAGATAATGTGTATTAGCTCGGAGCACGTATTGAAGTCAAAGCATGTTAGGGTGGATTAGATAATGTGTGTATCGACTTGTTGGCTCGAGTATTATTCGACTTATGTACGTTAGCTTGGTTAAGATAATGTGTATCGAATTGTTGATTTGAGTATGTATTGATTAAGATAAAGTATGTATTGATTTGAAATAGACATTTTGATAGCTCAAAACAGAGAAAAAAAGATGTAAACATTAATCTTACTCTGTCATGAAATTAATACATACCCTTGGCCTCCATTGATAGAGTAATTTTCTTGAAGATCCATACCCATGCTGAGTGTTTCTGTTGGTGGGACTTGAGTGTAAATTCGTTATCTTTTTCGGGTTGGACAGAAGCGTTTTTGTGAAGGTTTTTAGGGCCTTTCTGTGTGTCTTTTGTGTGAATTGAATATCGAAACAAAATATTGTATTATATATAGGTAAAGGGNGGCGGAAGGAAGAAGAAGCGTTGGTCCCAAAAAAATAAAAAAAAAATGGAGGAAGAGCAGAGGCCAAGAGGCAGAGACCCTAATTTGTTGATATAGTTTTGTTTTGAAACCGACTAAAACCAAAATGACCACCTCATATTGCTTCTCCTTCTCGCTTTTGATTCTGCCTTTCCTTCACATCCACACCCTGATCTCTCTCTTTTTGTTGTTTTCTCTCCATCGCCGGCGGCTACTGTGCATGGTAGCATCGCCGGAGGACGNGGCCTCCATTGATAGAGTAATTTTCTTGAAGATCCATACCCATGCTGAGTGTTTCTGTTGGTGGGACTTGAGTGTAAATTCGTTATCTTTTTCGGGTTGGACAGAAGCGTTTTTGTGAAGGTTTTTAGGGCCTTTCTGTGTGTCTTTTGTGTGAATTGAATATCGAAACAAAATATTGTATTATATATAGGTAAAGGGGTTGGAATCAAACCAAGAAAGCATGAATTATGTTGAAGTTGGGCAATTTAAGATAATTTATGAGTTAGTTTTGATGAACTGGATGAACAGGATGAACAGTTTTGGTTTATGAATTTTATTAAATGCAGATATAAACGGGCAGGAGTGGCAAAAATGTTGGACACAGCTGAGTATTTGATAGAGAACAGCAATTGCACTTGTGTTGCTGTGCAAAAGAAGGGTCAAAATGCAGGCTATCTTTTGAACACCAAAACCCACAGAAACTTCTGGCTCTTGGCTTGATAATGTCACATATTTCTATCAGACTCTCTTCTCCATTTGTGTCTCTTAAACCCTTTGTGTCTCTCTATTTGGGTCACTTTCTTCCCCCCCCCCCCCCCCCCCCCCCCCCCCCCCCCCCNTGAAGTTGTTCATTCATTCATCTCTAGGCTTGACTTGGCTTGGCTTGGATTGGTCACCCTCTTTTTCTTTCTTTTACAGGCAGTGCATCGACATTTATTTGTACATACACACAGAATTAACCAACTGAAAATGAGTTAATCTACTCTCCTTTCTCTTTATTGCTTTCTTTTCCCTTGCAAGGATTTGTTGGTTTGTTAATCTCGTGCTTAATTTGGTTGGTCGGTTGGTTTAATCTTGAAATTGTTATTCGGTTCGACTCAGCATGAGTGAAATTAGTACTCTTCTTAAGACCTAATTGTGATAAACGACCATTGTGTCTCACAGTACTTAGAAATATCGAACCGAATATGAAAACACCTCTTGAGTCTTCATTGTTCGTCACTTATTCAAAGTTTGAGATTCAATTCGATGAAATTAAGTATTTGCAAGATTAAATTTGATGAAAAGAAGTTAGTTACGATCAAATTTATACGACATTACGATCAAATAGTCACATTATCTGATATGAGTCACATTTTCATCAGCAACATTAGTTAGCTGGAACTTGTGATCAGGAAGTCGATTGATGAGAGGAGTTTTGAGTTAGCAAGCCAAGCACTTCCCTGGGATCATAAAATAAACGAACAAAGCATCCCACATTCATTCTTTCAAACGATGTGAATGGACTTGACCCTCTAGATCATCAGTCTGTGACAGGGAAGGGAGGTGATAGTTCAGTATAATTCAATGAGACAGAAATGAATTCAGGCATGTACAAAATGAGTCAATGACTCACACCAATGTTTCCTACTGCCATGACAAGCTTGAAAGAACATAAATATAATAAATGAAAGAACATAAATATAATAAATAACAAGGCAAAGGCGTACCACCTCTCCCATATAAAATTTACCATTTGGTGTAAGAATCACATACACACTTGAAGCACCGATCGTGGACGGAGGTGGCTTCTCTTTGGCATTAATCAGACCACATTGAACTTGTAACCGTTCAAACTCACCAGCTAGTAGATCTACCTCCTTAGGGGCCTAGCGTCCTCGTTGGCACACCACACCACCCAATGTCTGGCTCTGATACCATTTGTAACAGTTCAAGCTCACTACTAGTAGATATTGTTTATTTTGACCCGTTGTGTATCGTCATCAGCCTCACGGTTTTAAAACGCGTCTGTTAGGGAGAGGTTTTTACACCCTTAGAAGCAGTGCTTCGTTTCCTTCTCTAACCAATATGGGATCTCGTAGAACAAAGAAACGACCAAACAAACCCTGTCAGCTTCAATTTTCTTCCACAAGACACCTGTTTTGCAAGTTGTTTTTTATTTTATTTTTATCAGCTTCTACTATGACATCATTTGACTTGAGATTGGATTTGGCATTCCCATTAAGCCTTGCATGAGAAGAACACAAAAAACTTCAAATCTGTCTACTTACGATGGATCTCATCTCCGACATTTCCACCTGAGAAACAAAAAACATGTTTGGACGACACACCTTTTACTGAACATGACAAATAATCCTAGGAACAATCTCACTCAACTTTTGATGCTTGACATGATAAAAGATGATAAAAGATGATAAAAGATGATAAAAGATAAGCCAGCACTCACAAAACTCTAATCAACACTCTAATCAAGAGTAGCTACTTGTGAGAGATTCTGAAGAAATAGACACAATCCAGACAAAGCATAACAAAATGAAGAAATAGAGACCCTGAGCTAAGCAGAAATACCGACACAAAATGCATGAAACTTAACCATGGAAGAGATAAGCGAGTGAGTAAATGGGGTGAAGTTGTTCGTAAGGAATCCGATCCAAAAAAACGCCAAAGGGGAAAAGAGACGACGGGTATGAACACAAGAGAGGTAGAGACAAAATTTGATTATATTTAAAACAATGAGGAAATGCAGTGAGTTTCATGAAATGTTGTTTAAATCAAGAAACCCAATGGAAAAAATAATGATGCAATTCATATTCCCTTAGACAAATAATATTAGCTTAAACTGACTCAAATTATTCTTCAAGGTGGTAATGTGAGTGTGCCTCTGTTGATAATGCTAGAACCAAAACTGTTGCTTTGCTAAACGATGAGCTATGATGACTCTGATGGACTTTCTCCATTTCTTGATATTTGGTGGCTGTGGTTCACTTTGTCCTGTCGAGTAGTAGGTCGATAGAAGCCGTTGCCTCTCGGTCTGATATACTCACGGTCGCTTCCGTCTCGAACTCCTGTATTGTAACTCCGAGAGCTAGAATGATGCCCCCTAGAAGACTCTGTGTGATAGCTACCTCTTCCTCTACCACCCCTTCCTGCTCATAATGAAAGCCAGTTCAAATAAGGAATTCAAAACTAAAGCTGAATAAGGTATTAAGAACGTCATGTCGTTCCACACGTTCATTCGTAAGCAGCAGATAGACAAAACATATAACAACCCAAGCTCACCGCTAGTAGATATTGTCCGCTTTGGCCCGTTACATGTCGCCGTCAGCCTCACTGTTTTAAAACGCGTCTGTTAAGGAGAAGTTTCCACACCCTTATAAGAATATGCTTCGTTTCCCTCTCCAACCGATGTGGAACCTCACAATCCACCCCATGGGAGTCCAGTGTCTTCATTGGCACACCGCCAAACGTCTGGCTCTGATACCATTTGAAATTGCCTAAGCCCACTGTGTTTTAAGTGGCTGTTACAAATGGTATCAGAGCCAAACACTAGACGAGGTGCTAGCGAGGACGTTAGGCCATCAAGGGGGTGGATTGTGAGGTCCCCATAGATGAAGACGGGAACGAATCATCCCTTATAAGGGTGTGGGAAACCTTTCCCTAACAGATGCATTTTAAAATAGTGAAGCTGACGACGATACATAACAGGCCAAAGCAGCGGTGGGTTTGGATGTTACAAAGCAGCAGCAAAGCCATCACATGGTCTATCATATCAGGGTATCAGCAGATGCATGTACTTTGAATTGGAAGATAAGAGTATCAACATCAAAATTCTAAAGAGATACATTGTGAAAGAATGCATACTTCCTCCTTGGTGTGGGACGTTGCTGTTCGCTCTCCGCTCCTCGATGTATACTTGACGCCCAGCAACCTGAGCAGTACCTGCCTGGAAAGAGGAAAAAAGAACTGCTAATCAGAATCTAATAAGGTAAGGGTTGATCAGGCAATTTTTTAGTTCAAAAAATTATGGGTGGATGTTCGTGAGATCCCATATTAGTTGGAAAGGAGAACAAAACAATCTTTACAAAGGTGTGGAAACCTCTCCTTAACAGATGCGTTTTAAAACCTTAAGGGGAAGCCTAGAAGGGAAAACTCATAGAGGACAATATCTGCTGGTGGTGGGCTTGAGCTGTTACAAATGGTATCAGAGTTAGACACCCGATAGTGTGTCAGCGAGGACACTATCCCCCAAGGGGGTGGATTGTGAGATCCCACATTGGTTGGAGAGGGGAACGATACATTCTTTATAAGGGTGTGGAAATCTCTTCTTAAGAGACGCGTTTTAAAACCTTGAGGGGAAGTCCGGAAGGGAAAGCCCAAAAAGGACAATGTCTGCTAGCGGTGGGCTTGGGCTGTTACAATATTACACAAAAGNAAGCAAAAAGTAAAAGTTCAATCTAAAAAGAAAGAATAAGAAAACGCTAAGTTCCAAGGATTTCAAGTGAAGCAAACCAACCTTGATAGCGTTTTGGACACCAGTGACGTCTTCAAATTCGACAAATGCATAGCAAAAACCAACATCCTGGAAATCACGAGTTAGTCGGGCATCGAGTAATTCAAGACAGGCATCGTGAAATACATTGAAAAGATAAAAAAGAACATAGACCTTGCGGCTCCTAATAACCACCCCATCAGAACTGAGTTTTCCAAAGTGCTTGAATTCCTCCTCAACTTCTGAAGCAGACACAGTGGATGGCAAGTTTCTTACATAAACAGACTTAATTTCACCTACATACATAGAGGTTAAAAATGATTATACTTCACATAGAAATAGCTAAAGATCCGAATAACGAACAATACGACATGGCTAACCTTCATCATCAACAGAAGGGAACTCGCCCCCTGTCTGTTCCCTTTCGGAGTTATTTTGGAGAGCTGTAGTTAATTGCTGGGCGGTGGACGGTGGAGTGTAGTTTTTCTCTGAAGCAGATGGTGTGCTCTTACTAACTGGATACTGAGAAGCAGCAATGGAAGCGGGCGCTTCTTGTCCTTTAGCAACTCGAAGCTAAAGAAATTAGAATAAATGAAGTCAGTTCCATCAAAGGCTGCATATGTTTAAATCTTTGGTGAATTGATTGTTAATGTCAAAGCTTACAATTGAAGCATATGTTTGCTTTTGGGGCTCCTCAGCATGTTCTTCAACAGAAACAGGGGAAGGATCTGGTGAAACAGTTGGTGCATTCTGATGGATAGAATTTACGTCTGCTGTACTTTCCTCTATAATGCTTTTTGGCTCAGGAACTTGCTGCAGTTGCTGCTCGACAAACTTGCGGTTATCGACGTGACCATTTTCTTTGACAACTGGGGTTGCAAACTCTCGCGGGGCCTGGACTGCACCATTCAGTGAGTAATTGGGCACTACAACAAGAGTTTAACTTCATTCAGCAAAAACTCGGTATCAAATCGACTCCATGGGAGACTCCAAGCCAGAACCAAAAAGGGAAATCAAAAGATAATCCAAAGAACCAAGTTTTATCAAAGAAAATTTAACAGAACACCTCAATAGTATGAATAACAAAATAGTTTCGTGAAATCCCACATCGGTTGGGGAGGAGAACGAAACACCTTTTATAAGGGTGTGGAAACCTTTCCCTAGCATACACGTTTTAAAAACCTTGAGGGGAAGCCCAAAAGGGAAAGCCCAAAAAGGACAATATCTGCTAGCGGTGAGCTTAGGCCGTTACAAATGGTATCAAAGCCAAACACTGGATGATGTGTCAGCGAGGAAGTTGTTCCCCAAAGGAGGGTAGACACGAGGTGATGTGCTAGCAAGGACGCTGGGCCCCGAAGGGGGGTGGATTTGGTGGGGGTCCCACATCGATTGGAGAAAGGAACAAGTGCTAGCGAGGACGCTGAGCCCTTAA